>NC_051157.2:138253613-138427743 GCF_013339745.2 Dermacentor silvarum
GAGGTAAGCACCAAGGCAACCAGTAGGTAATCTTACCCAAGAAACAAAAGACTTAATAAAGAGACGACAAAACATGAAAGTGTCATACTCGAGAGATCAGATAGAATTCGCTGAACTGTCAAAACTGATCAACAAGAAGAAAGTAAGGGATATTCGAAATTATAAAGTGGGAAAAATTGAGGAAGCCGTAAAACATGGATGCAGCATGAAATCATTAAGAAGAAAGCTTGGCATAGGACAAGGCAAGATGTATGCACTGAACGATAAGCATGGTAATATCATCAGCAATTGTGATGACACAGTAAAAGCAGCGGAATAATTCTATACTGACCTGTACAATGCACAAAACAGGCAAGTTACGTTCATTCGAAATAGTGATGAACCTGATACAGAGGCTCCTTCTATAACTCGCGATGAAGTTAGAAGGGCCTTGAAAGACATGACCAGGGGGAAAGCTGCTGGAGAAGATGGAATAACAGTAGATTTAATCAAATATGGAGGAGATATTATACTTGAAAAGCTGGCGGCCCTTTATACGCAATGCCTCACAACTTCAAGTGTACCAGAGAGCTGGAAGAACGCCAATAGTGTACTAATGCATAAGAAGGGAGTCGTTAAAGAATTGAATAAATATAGATCCATTAGCTTGGTTTCAGTATTGTATAAAAATTTCACCAAGATAATTTCCTATAGAATCTGGGCAACACTTGACTTCAGCCAGCCAAGAGAGCAAGCTGTCTTCAGGAAGGGATATTCTACGATGAATTATACCGATGTCATCAATCAGGTAATCGAGATATCTGCGGGGTACAATCAACCTCTCTATATGGCTTTCTTAGATTATGAAAAGGCATTTGATTCAGTAGAGATACCAGCAGTCATAGAGGCATTGCGTAATCAAGGAGTACAGGAGGCATACGGGAATATCTTAGCAAATATCTACAAGGATTCCACAGCTACCTTGGTTCTCCACAAGAAAAGTAGAAAGTTACCTATCAAGAAAGGGGTCAGGCAAAGAGACACAATCTCTCCAATGCTATTCACTGCATACATAGAAGTATTCAAGCTCTTAGACTGGGAAGGCTTAGGAGTGAGGATCAACGCCGAATATCTCAGCAACCTTCGGTTTGCATATGACATGGATGACAATTCAGCTTCAATGGAGACGAATTACAGCAAATGATTGAGGACCTTAATCGAGAAAGTGTAAAAATTGGGTTGAAGATGAATATGCACAAGACAAAGATAATGTTCAATAGCCTGGCAAGGGAACAAGAATTCAGGATCGCCAGTCAGCCTCTAGAGTCTGTAAAGGAGTACGTTTATCTAGGTCAATTACTCACAGTGGACCCTGATCACGAGAAAGAAATTTACAGAAGAATAAAGTGGGTTGGAGTGCATACGGCAGGCATTGCCAAATCCTGACTGGGAGCTTAAGACTGTGGTTGAATAGAAACATGTACAATCATTGCATTCTACCGGTGCTAACATATGGGGCAGAAACTTGGAGGTTAACAAAGAAGCTCGAGAACAAGTTAAGGACCGCACAAAGAGCCATGGACCGAAAAATCTTAGGACTAACGTTAAGAGACAGGAAGAGAGCGGTGTGGATCAGAGAACAAACGGGGATAGCCGATATTCTAGTTGACATTAAGCGCAAGCAATGGAGCTGGGCAGGCCATGTAAGGCGTAGGATGGATAACCGGTGGACCATTAGGGTTACAGAATGGATACCAAGTGAAGGGAAACACAGTCGAGGTCGGGAGAAAACAAGATGGGGTGATGAAGTCAGGAAATTTGCAGGCGCAAGTTGGAATAAGCTAGCGCAAGACAGGGGTAATTGGAGATCGCAGGGAGAGGCCTTCGTCCTGCAGTGGACATAAAATATAGGCTGATGATGATGAAGCCTTTTTCCGCTAAATCTCTTCATGTTCTTCAGTGCTTCAGTCGAGATGCGTCCCCTCGCAAAGTTTCTGACTGCCGCCTTGGAGTCGTTTGTTATATGTATTGCTTGGGTTGATGCTAACGCCATAGCAATGACAGCTTCTTCCCCAGTTTCAGGTGTACTTGTGTGAAGTAAGCCCGAGGTTATCAGGTGGCCATGTTGATTAACCGCCGTTACTGCCATGGCTGTGCGGTCCCAGTAGTCAACAGCGGCGACGTATATCGCGTCCTTGGTGTTTTCAAACCGTTTGTTCTTGTCGTTTGAAGTACGCCTTTTCCGAGTGTTCTGATTGTTTCGGTGTTATATCTATTCGCTTGAGTATCTAATCCCTGGACTTTGATGATCGGCACTGTTGGCGTGAGTCCGCCTTTTGCTTGGAGTTCAATTCGTGGAGCTTTTTGGGAATCTGCTTTTCCCTCCGTTTGCTTGATATATTAGTATTTCTGGCTTTGGCTCTTTCTTGTCTGCGCTCTTGCTACGCACTGAGTGCGTGTTCCTGGTTAAAGTGGAATGTGCCTATGTGTTCGTTGGTTCGGGGGGAATTCAACTTTATACCCGTGTTGTGAGTCATGACCGATGTTTGGGGATCTCAGTGCGTATGTCTGGCTTTTGGTACACGAGGACGGTAAAGCACGGGATAGTTTTCATTTTCTCGTGGGCTTTCTTTATCACCAGGAAAAAAATAAACGTGTTAAAGGTACCTGACTGAAAACATGCTTGTTTTAAATTTCTTAAATTTTTATATAAATTCATCATTGACAGGATGCCATCCAGAGCAGTTACTTGACTAATCGCAATTAATTAATAAGCTTAATGACATCATCAACAAAAGAATTTCTGGCTGGTGCTCTACTCGACTGTGAACAAAATGCATTTGGTTATCTTCGGCCCTCTCTTTTAATTTAGCGAGACATGATAGCTGGGACGTCCTGTATAATGTCTTGGTTGAAATAAAGGCTGTCCGGCTTTATTGCAGAAGTATTAAGCATGAAATGCTTTTAGCTACCGTTGTCGGTGACCTTCAAATAACCTTGAGCCAAAAGCCAGATCTGTTATCCGGGCAGTCAAACCAGAGCATCCGAGCGTCGTTGCGAAAACAAAACGAGATCATCTGCGCAACCAGTGAAAAGTTAAGAAAATGCGGTTTCTGGCCCCCAACCGTTTGTAAGGGCCGCATTACATACGCTAGTTACCGCCCATACAAGTTACAAGAAATAGTGCTTGCGAGTTCTTCATAATGTTTGTTCACAATATCACTCAAGCTGCGACGTCTGGTATGCTGAAGTTTTATTTATCAATATCAACCTTCAAAAGGCAGATATAAGGCACCATACACTTGTCATCTTTTGGCGCTGAGACAGGGTTGCCTGAGCTCTTTTGAACACCAGCGGGCCACGAGTTCCGCGGTGCTTCTATCTTTATTTGTCAACTACCTCAATTTCTGGAGTATCATGAGCTCGTGTTCGTACTTCACAGGTGTTCTTCACATATTGTTCACTGCATCCATTAAAAGCAAACATTTCTGATATAATCGGGGCAAAGTAATTCAATCTCATGGCGCCCTGCATATGACATTTTCCACAATAAGTAGTTTTCTCGGGGTACTTAATGGCTTACATCAGCTGCACGGACACTTCGGTAGTTCTTATAAATTTTTTTTAGTGGCCGTTGTTTCTCAGTGTGAAGAAAATTTCAGAGTAAAAATATCTCGTCGGTCCCCAAATTGGTATTTCACTGTGGAGCTCCCAGTAGTCCCTCTGTCATGATTTGCGCGAAATTGCCGTGGACGATTGTCAAGGACACTTGCGAGTTCACGGCACCGCACGAGCTTCGTGCGCATTGAAGACGATAACGACGAAGCGCTTCGTGATTGTGGCACGAGCGTGCCGAGCGTCGCAATGAAAGAAAAAAATCAGAGTCCTTCCACTACTGTGAAGATGGAAGCCACCGCAGCTGTGACTATGGCGGTTCTGCTATAGTGAATATTGCTATAGTGAATTTATATATTATCATTATTGACTATATTGAGCGTCTTCGGCATGTTCGTCAAAGAGCAAGGCCACAGGTGTCTTGTTCTCGCGCGGCGCGATGGCCAAGTAGTGCGTTTGCTGCGCCAAATACGCCCCATCGTCATAGACTAGCGTATGAGCCACAACGTTCATAGGCGCGGCACACTGCAGGGCATCGTCAGGATCCTGACATCAGGGTCCCGGAAGATGTGGTTAAACGAGCGCCCATCCCATAGCGAGTCCGAAGGGCAACTGCTTATAACAGCGCTAGCCCGATCCTTACGTCACGAGACAAACGGTCACAACAATTAGTGCGACGTGCCGCCGCCGAGTATCGTGACACTTGTGAAACAGGCATCGGTGGTGGCGAGGGGTATAACAATGCGCCATCCATCATACGATTTGACACCTGTGCGAAGGCACAAGTGGCGGGAAACCGCCATGCACATAGAGCTGAAATTGTTGTACACGCCGGTAGGTTTAGGGACGCGATCTCCTGGAACCTAGTCCTTAACAGCTTCGTTATAAAAATATCCAATCGCAGAAGCTCACGGATGACCAGAAAAAAAGAACACGACGAGAACGGAAGAGACACGTCGGCGGGAGTGATTTTTCTTTCGGGGGGATGATTTCTCTCCTTTGGGGCGACTTCACTGGGACACAGCCACAGGGATGCTTTTCTTGTAGTTCACAATTTTATTAGAGATAAAAAATGAGTACCTTGCTGAATTCCTATAATTATGAATTATTCCTAATATTTCACTTCTTTATGTCAAAATAATTTCATTCCAAAATTCTTATTAGTATTTTTCTAATTGCTGCTATGCAAATTTAGATTTTGTTTAATTTCTAATAAACATAGTAGAAACCGCCTGCTTCTTGGACAAACCCCGTAGTGGGTATGAGCCAAGGTTTGGGAGACAAGACAAGACAAGATCGCAGGACGATGGCGCGGGGTGTGGAGGTGTACGCTGGCATATAGAGCCAGAAGGACCCCAGCGCACATGGCCTTCACCCAGCCGCGTCGAAGCTTACCCGATGGCCTGATGTCTAGCGAGCACGACGTAAGCAGGGACTGTTCGAGGAAGGCTGCTGGGGTGCGGAGGTACGGGCTTGACCGGCTCCTGGACCCGGGCTCGCGGAGGCCTCCACCCAGACCCATATTGGTTTCCCGATGACCTGTGGCGTCTCTCCCGATTGTTCGGAGACGAGGCGGCGTTGTGACGACCTGACAGCTGCAGGGCGCGGTGACCTCGAGCATCTGCGAGTGTCGCTGCTCTATCTTCGTTATGCAGACCTTTTCCAGCAGAAACTGAAAACCGCTGAACTTTCTTTCGCAGTTTTATTGAGCAGAACCCGAACGGTACAGCATTCTTTCCCCCTGTGTTGAGCTTAAGAGCTTTGTGTTGAAACTCGCGTTGTCTAATGCGTGCACAGGGTAGCTCTTCAAGTTTGTTATCATAGCATTAGCCAACTGACGTTGAGTTCGGTGAATTAATGTCATGCCCCTGCTCTGTTGTGTTTGAGGTTTGTTGATTTAAAGTGTGGATTTTGTGTTTGTTAATTTGCAGCCGGATTTGTTTCTTTCTGGCCCCGAGGCAACACCTCGGCCGGTTAAATAAGACACAAACAAATTCGTTATACCCTGCTATATTACAGGCGGAATTCCTAGCCGAAATTTTGCCCTAGTGAAAGCTACGCTACTGCATGGAAACCGCGGTAATGATTACATATTTATTATCATCGCTTTTCTCTCTCGCTGCACCCGGTGAGTCAGGCATTTAATATACTCTATAATTAAATGCACCACATCATTTGCATGTAGTATGTTTGGCATGGGTATTTGAGCACAAACATTCATTTTTAAAATAGATAGAGGATGATTTGGCTAGGAGTAATATAGTTCGTCGCACGAGACTGATCGCAAGACGAAACAAAACGAACGCTTTGTCTTTTCTTTCGTCTCGTCTTGGTCCCTGACCGGTGCATTGTGCATATCCTTGGTAATGCGACACCCAAGAACTGGCCTTTCTACAGGTTTGGCTAAGACATTTCTTGCTGGCCATGTGTTTTCTCGCCTTCAAACGACGTGCTAAATCTTTCGTTCAGATTTCATCGCTACGCTCTTTTGAAGGCAAAATTGGGTCTCGCATATGCTCTTCTATTTCAGTACTCACCATCCCCTTGGAACATAACATTATGATGGAAATGTCGGTTGGAATTCACATTGATGAGATTGTGCTGTCGAGTTCCATTCTTAAATTTGTACCCGCGCCTCTCTCGTATGACGATCACTCCATTTTGACCCTTTTACATAATATCTTAGAGTAAATAATAAATATTTAATTTTCAGGCGTCGTTTCTCCTATTAAAGAGAAAGAACTTGGCAAAATAGCTAGACCCTCTTTGAAGACGTGTCATGCGCTCTTTGAAGGGCCTCTCACCAGGTCTGGACAGCTTGAGCTGACAAGTGCAGTGCGTTGAATGCGCTCTAACGATCGTGTCTGCTAATTTTACATCACACAAGCCGCCCAAAGACCTGAAATTTCAAGCCAAACGCCGTTTGCCCCTCTCCTCGCGGGCGCCGTGCTCCCAGCCAGAGAGTGACATCAATCGCACACGTGTGCTACGTCGACGTGCTTTGACGTCACTCTCAGTGACGCGTGACTTCTAGTTATTCAAGGCAACATCAGTTATTTGTTTAATCTGTTGCTTCAAAAGAGGAGTTAACATTTAAGGAAATAATAATACATACAAACCGAATGTTTGCGTGTTCTCGTTTTAATTCTTACCGTAGTAAGAGTGATGTCATTCCGTTCAGGTTGCATGCTCCCATGTCGCGTAGTCACGCAGCAAGAACAACGAAACTACGTCATTTTGTACCATGTTCCAGCATGCGATCATACTCTGTGATCCGCTTGCATATGCTTCAGTGTTCGTGTAGCACTGACATATACCGCTAGACAGGTGTTCTAGTGCATAGCGCCCAAAATCGTGCGCTGCGTGAAAAGAGACGAACGCAGCAGCTCGCGCGCAAGACCGTCAGCGGAAGTGCGCCACGCAGCAAGAAAGGCAGAGGAAAAAAAAAAAAAAAAAAACTGGCCGCATATCTGCTTGCTTCGCTGCTAATGATGTCGAAAGAAGAGTCTTCTGCCGCCCTTGATACGTAACACCCTCTCTTCTCCTCCCTCCCACCCCTCACGCTCTTCCCCTCCCCTCTGGCTTCTCCCATGATGTCTGCAATGGAGTTTTTGCTGAATTCAATTCAAATTTTCCGCGTTCGCCCTGCGCTCGCGCCATCGATTGGGACCTTATATCTCTGCTGGCTTAAAGCCGACTACAGAGTCGCGGCTTCAGTCGGCTTGTTTTTAATGCGCAGCGTCTTTTCGACACCCTTTCTAACGCTTTGATTTTTCATTCACTAACGTAAAAAACAATCCAATGTGTATTCTTAATTATATGAACGATGCCGATCACGGTTATGCACATATATTTTGCCTCATATAGGCCTAAGGTTTCCTTTACGCTGTATAATGTTGACGTGTATGACCCCGTGCCACCAGTGCTAGTAGGTGGTTGGTTTTGGCCGGGCGGTAGAATCGGTTTTAGCGGGGTGGTTTAATCGAGTGACAGACAGACAGACAGACAAAGTGTTTCGCGTTTAGGTAGCCGAAGAAAGAATCGTCTTTAAGAAAAGGCGGGGCCCGTCCCGTGTGCGTCACGCGATCCTCTAGCTTCGGTATGGAAGAACGCAGGGAAGGAATTTCACTTGCGGAGGCTAGACGGGGGCGAGTGGAGAGAGTGCCTATGTTGGCGGGGACGCTCGCCTTCTGAAATCATGGGTTCTCGGCACTGATATATTTCTATCTCGGCTATCAATAAACCAATTCGAAAAATTCTTGTGGTAGAGCACTCCCTAGAGGGCACGTAGCAATTTTCAGCGTACAGCCTAAATGTGCTGCTATGTGACCTGGTGAGGGGCCCTTTAAGGGCTTTTGTGCTGAGACACTCCGACAGGGATGTATGCACCGTCCACTTTTTATTTCAACCTGTTTGCTTCATAATGCTATTCGTATTGTGTTTTAGCTGCTCTTATAGACAATCTTATTCAGGTTGACAAATGAAGGACAAGGTACTATGCTTGCTTACATTTATGTTTTAAGGGCTGTTCTGCTGAGACACTCCGACAGGGATGTATGCACCGTCCACTTTTTATTTCAAACTGTTTGCTTCATAATGCTATTCGTATTGTGTTTTAGCTGCTCTTATAGACAATCTTATTCAGGTTGACAAATGAAGGACAAGGTACTATGCTTGCCTACATTTATGTTTTAAGGGCTGTTCTGCTGAGACACTCCGACAGGGATGTATGCACCGTCCACTTTTTATTTCAACCTGTTTGCTTCGTAATGCTATTCGTATTGTGTGTTAGCTGCTCTTATAGACAATCTTATTCAGGTTGACAAATGAAGGACAAGGTACTATGCTTGCCTACATTTATGTTTTAAGGGCTGTTCTGCTGAGACACTCCGACTAGGATGTATGCACCGCCCACTTTTTATTTCAACCTGTTTGCTTCGTAATGCTATTCGTATTGTGTTTTAGCTGCTCTTATAGACAATCTTATTCAGGTTGACAAATGAAGGATAAGGTACTATGCTTGTTTACATTTATGTTTTAAGGGCTGTTCTGCTGAGACACTCTGACAGGGATGTATGCACCGTCCACTTTTTATTTCAACCTGTTTGCTTCGTAATGCTATTCGTATTGTGTTTTAGCTGCTCTTATAGACAATCTTATTCAGGTTGACAAATGAAGGACAAGGTACTATGCTTGCTTACATTTATGTTTTAAGGGCTGTTCTGCTGAGACACTCCGACAGGGATGTATGCACCGCCCACTTTTTATTTCAACCTGTTTGCTTCGTAATGCTATTCGTATTGTGTTTAGCTGCTCTTATAGACTATCTTATTCAGGTTGACAAATGAAGGACAAGGTACTATGCTTGCTTACATTTATGTTTTAAGGGCTTTTGTGCTGAGACACTCCGACAGGGATGTATGCACCGTCCACTTTTTATTTCAACCTGTTTGCTTCGTAATGCTATTCGTATTGTGTTTTAGCTGCTCTTATAGACAATCTTATTCAGGTTGACAAATGAAGGACAAGGTACTATGCTTGCCTACATTTATGTTTTAAGGGCTGTTCTGCTGAGACACTCCGACAGGGATGTATGCACCGTCCACTTTTTATTTCAACCTGTTTGCTTCGTAATGCTATTCGTATTGTGTTTTAGCTGCTCTTATAGACAATCTTATTCAGGTTGACAAATGAAGGACAAGGTGCTATGCTTGTTTACATTTATGTTTTAAGGGCTTTTGTGCTGAGACACTCCGACAGGGATGTATGCACCGTCCACTTTTTATTTCAACCTGTTTGCTTCGTAGTGCTATTCGTATTGTGTTTTAGCTGCTCTTATAGACAATCTTACTCAGGTTGACAAATGAAGGACAAGGTACTATGCTTGCCTACATTTATGTTTTAAGGGCTGTTCTGCTGAGACACTCCGACAGGGATGTATGCACCGCCCACTTTTTATTTCAACCTGTTTGCTTCGTAATGCTATTCGTATTGTGTTTTAGCTGCTCTTATAGACAATCTTATTCAGGTTGACAAATGAAGGACAAGGTACTATGCTTGTTTACATTTATGTTTTAAGGGCTTTTGTGCTGAGACACTCCGACAGGGATGTATGCACCGTCCACTTTTTATTTCAACCTGTTTGCTTCGTAATGCTATTCGTATTGTGTTTTAGCTGCTCTTATAGACAATCTTATTCAGGTTGACAAATGAAGGACAAGGTACTATGCTTGCCTACATTTATGTTTTAAGGGCTGTTCTGCTGAGACACTTCGACAGGGATGTATGCACCGCCCACTTTTTATTTCAACCTGTTTGCTTCGTAATGCTATTCGTATTGTGTTTTAGCTGCTCTTATAGACAATCTTATTCAGGTTGACAAATGAAGGACAAGGTACTATGCTTGTTTACATTTATGTTTTAAGGGCTTTTCTGCTGAGACACTCCGACAGGGATGTATGCACCGTCCACTTTTTATTTCAACCTGTTTGCTTCGTAATGCTATTCGTATTGTGTTTTAGCTGCTCTTATAGACAATCTTATTCAGGTTGACAAATGAAGGACAAGGTACTATGCTTGCCTACATTTATGTTTTAAGGGCTGTTCTGCTGAGACACTCCGACAGGGATGTATGCACCGTCCACTTTTTATTTCAACCTGTTTGCTTCGTAATTCTATTCGTGTTGTGTTTTAGCTGCTCTTATAGACAATCTTATTCAGGTTGACAAATGAAGGACAAGGTACTATGCTTGTTTACATTTATGTTTTAAGGGCTTTTCTGCTGAGACACTCCGACAGGGATGTATGCACCGTCCACTTTTTATTTCAACCTGTTTGCTTCGTAATGCTATTCGTGTTGTGTTTTAGCTGCTCTTATACACAATCTTATTCAGGTTAACTTGTCGTTAATCTTAACTTGTCGTTAGCAGACACTTATGTATTTAAGAAGGCGGTCCGCAATGTTGCAGGCCTTAAGCAAGGTGAAGAGAAAGTCATGTGCTACTTTGTCGAAAGCCTTGCTCAGATAAACTTGCAAAACCACTACCCTGGATCCATCCACATTATTCGCACATTATTCGCATGACATGCAGATTATCACTGATGCAACGTCCTTTCATGCCGTATGATTGATGGTTCCCGATGACATTTCCGAGGGCAAAGTCGAGCCGTCTAGCTATAATTTTAACTAGAATTTTGTTTAACGGTCGTTAAAAGACTAATGGGGCGGAAGTCGCTCACTGTCGGCACTTGCCTTTGCTTTTTCGGCAGTAAAACAGTAAGACCTCGTCGCATAGATGGCGGCAGCAATCCTCGTTTCGCAATATCATCGTACACTTCGCGTAGTATTGACGCTAATTCCGATGAAAATTTCTTGTAAAAAGTAGTGCTGAGACCATCAATTCCCGGCGATTTCCGTCGTTTTAATTGACGAATGGCCCATGCTATTTCACTCTCTGATATGCACTCATCCGTTTGCTGTTCTGTCTCGTCATTTATGCAATTTAACGTTCAGGTATATTTTTGCAACATTTCACGGTCACATGTGTTACTTCCATATTCGAAGAGGTCCTTCTATGCTTCAGTGAAAGCCGCCTCGATGTCGTTTTGTGATGTGAGAATGCTGTCACCGCTTTGTAGTGATTCTATTCTGTTTTTCCTGCCCCGCTGTCTTTCTTTTGTCTTGAAAATTTTTAGCGGTTCCTCATCTCTTAGCTGCGATTCCGTCCTAGACCAGATCATAGCACATTTCTACTCCGTCTCCAGCAGTGGCGTAGCCAGAAATTTTGTTCGGGCGGGGCTCAAGTTGCAGCGCGGCCTCATCCTTATAGAAGTTGTCGAGGCATCAAATACATGAATAATAACTGCATTTCCATTACCAATGCCATTGTATATTAGATGCTGCAAACGAATTACTGAATGCTACCCACTGTCAAGTAAAATATGCATTTTTTCATAAAATAATATATTCCTATGTCCCAAAAATTGTGGCAGAAATAACTGATATGAATGCTTCCGCGTTTTTTGCCAATTTAATAAGTGAAGAAAATATTACACGAACTCTAGAAATATATCAGTTCGAAACCAGCAAAGCAGTGCATACAGCTGATGTGAAAAACGTAAAGGCCATGAAAAGAACAAGTTGAGCACAAATATTTTGATGAACCTTTGTTATTCAACAACTTTGTTTACATTTTTGTACACATGCAAAGGCCAGGGAAAAACCTCAATGACGCTGTCCTTCGTTGCAATGGATTGCGCAGGAGCAGCTGTTGCCGGCCGTGTATTGTAATTGCACCGAAATTATAGTCGCAACAGTGAGTACATATA
Source organism: Dermacentor silvarum (assembly GCF_013339745.2). NCBI lineage: Eukaryota > Metazoa > Arthropoda > Arachnida > Ixodida > Ixodidae > Dermacentor > Dermacentor silvarum. Next base: position 138,265,536 of record NC_051157.2, read on the forward strand.
AAAAGCATGAGTTCTGCAAAATATACATTAGAAATGCGAAGATAGAATGGAATATACAAATGCGAAGATAAAGGGTCGCTGGAAACCAAGTTCGCTGCTTGTATACACAAAACCTGGCAACAAGATATTTAAATATACGAATAAATCTGCAATAAATCTACGTATCTAAGGAAGCGTCACTGTATATAATGTGTCAATCAAGACAAATAAACATGTTGCGCAGTCGCAGATAGTAAACTTCATGAATACGAGTATAAAGACAGACGATCCAGGCAGGAACAAAACTATGATAACAGAATTCGTGATATGTATGTGGGCCATGCTGCGGTCGTGGCAGCACAATGGGGCTAGAATAATAGAAAAGGAATGCAGAAATCAATACGAAAATGCGTATTTTAACTGCCTGCACAGCGGAAACGATTATTCTGCACCCAAAATAAAGAAGGGTATTGCTTCGTTTCAACAAAGAAGTAAAAGCATGTAGCTAAAAAGGAAAGAAAAGGACAAACGAAAGCCGCAGATGATGCTGCAAGTTGATTTACCCAACATCCGAGTGCGTTTTTGGGAAACGCCGCGTGTGCCGGGCTTTCAATGAGCAAGGTCGGTCAAAATTGGTTATTGATGTCCCCGTAATTTTTGTATTCGCATGATAATTTTGATAACCATGCTGTTACAATAAATGGTGAAAATTTCTGTGGTTTTAAAAGCTAATGAACAGTCATACGTTTTCATAATTATGAGATTATAGAGGAACGTCAAGGAACAAATATTTTACATGCATTGATTTTTGCTGCTTAGCTATCTAAACGATAAACTTCACTCGGCGGGGAAGTTTAGCGAAGCGTTCAGTAACTTCGGACACGTTGATGGCGACGTCTCTGTGGGCGTATAGAAGCGCCAGCATAACCATGCGTTCCTCAGACATTGTGCAGCGCAAGTGGTTTTTTAGTAATCTCATGTTTGAAATTCTCTCTGCGCTGGACAGTGGCACTGGAAGGGTGACTAAAATCTGCAGCAGTTTGTACACATGTACTTATAACCTGCAGTCTACATGAGAGAGGGCATCTATTCCTGTGCTAAAACCTAAACACACTTCTTCGATATCGTTTCCTCAGCACTACGCTCGACAAGATAGACAGCCGTCCCCTTACGGAAGCCAGAATTCTTGGTCCCTGGTCCCAGCCGACGTCAGAACGGAACTGATTTAAAAGCGCTCGTACTGCTTTTTAAAATGAGCAGGACTTAGTGAAAAACTATAGAATGTGCGGACTGATACGTTTCTTTTTCCTTTCTTTTTAATCTTCTCTTGTTTTCTAATTTTTTCTGACCTTACCCCATCCCCCTGTGCAGAGTAGCCAACCGGACACTTAACCTGGTTAACCTCTCTGCCTTTCACCTCTTATTTTCCTTCCTTCCTTCGTTTCTTCATTCGATATCGTTGACGTCTTTGTTTAGGTACCTTGCAAAAACAGTAAGCTGTTCGAATCCAGCAATATCCGTCGTTTCTTCAGCAAGTACAGAGAAGCAGCCTGCAGTGTTCACTTTTGCATCTAGGCTTTCTTTGATAATTTCACCACAAATTCCTATAATTTGGTTTTGTACATCTGGTTTAAACACGAGGCATTACTGGGGCAACTTTCAAATGGTTCTTCATATATGTATCTCCACAATCAGCTCGCATGCGAAGAAGCGCTCTGGAAATACCAGTATTTTCAGCGGGGGCTTTGCTTAAAACCATAGGACCAGTGTCCCTATCGCCACGGAGAGCCAGACCTTGCCACCCGCAAAAAAGAACTGTCTCAAATTTAATAGGCAGTGAAATTTCTTCTGTTTTCTCCTATTTTAATTTGCCTGCCCTGGCCCAGCTGATCGATCACATTGGGCGCGCTTCCTGAAAATGTTTGGAGAAAATTATCAGATGCCAGCTGGCAGCTGACAGTCACGGTGATATTTATTATTTTCGTGCGTGTGGAAGATTGCGAGCGCGTGCTTCCATTTCTAGAACGGCTCAGATACGCGCGTTCGAGTGCGCGTTGGCCCAAGTTTATAAGAACATTAAACCCACAATGTTCAAGAATTAAAAATCAGAAGCACGCCTTTGGAAGTGTCAGTGCACCTTTCGCGTCAAATGTTTATGAGAACTTCATACCCATCAAGTTTCGGAATTGAAATCCATGCGCTCCGTAGATTCCGGGGCCGCTGCAAAATGCCGCGACGTGCCCGCTCGCTATCGAAAAGCCCTTGAAATTTTGTGCTCGGCTGGTGCTCTTCTCGTTATGCGACTCCAGGTGCATGGGCGTGCCACGAAATCAGGCCCAAGTTTGCAATTTGCGCGCCGAAATGTCTGTTCGAGCGTCAAAAAGACATTGTAGACAAATCCACAATGATTCCCGGCGCCGGTGGTTGTTTTGGTTGGCGGTGCACGACAGCACGAAAAAATTTCGGGGGGGGGGGGAGGGGCTGAAGCCCCATCAGCCCCCCCCCCCCCCCCCCCGGCTACGCGCCTGGTCTCCAGGATTGATAGCAGCTGTCCTTTGCACTATTTGATGTCTTCTGTAAAGGTGCCCGGGTGACAGTTTTTCGCTTCAAATAAATTTTCCAGAGTTCGCATCAAGCTCAGCTTTTCGCTCTTCTTGAGAGCTGCTTTTTCCTGACCTTTTGTAAGTAGAACCATCTTGAATTCTTCTTTTAAATCTTCCCTCAATATGGCATCTACGTTTCCTCCATTCAGTTTTCTTTTATTAGATTCCTAATGCTGTCGCATATCTCTTTGTCATCCAAACTCTCGTTCAGCTTCCGCAACTGCAATTCCTTGCACCTCCTTGTTGTCCTTCCTTTTCTTCAAATACGGCTGTGACAAATGCATGATCTGAGAATGCGACGGGCTTCACCTTATAACGCGCGTTGTACGATGAGAGATCGCTAGACACGTAAAGCCGATCAAGCCTTGAGTGACAGTCGCCTTGTCAATGTTTAAAACCGTCATTATTTCCTGGTGCAAGTCCGGTTACATCCTGCAAGTCATAGTCGCGCAAAAGCTTTCGGAGCTCTGGTAGGCTAGTATTAGGAAGACGCTTTTTCGAACAATTGGGAGCACGTAAAACACAATTGAAATCTCCTGCAAATATGGTACGGCACGGTGAGTCAAGATGCTGCCTCAGGCCTGAAAATAATTCTTTTCGCAGCGATGCGTCATTCGGAGCATGAATCGAAATGAGCTTGTATAGTTCATTCCGGTACACCAAATCCCCACTGCATATACGGCCGTGTTGGTCCTTGTCCCATTCGTGGTATACTAGTACCGCTGATTGTTTCTTTACCAAAATGGCCGTCCCTCCACTGTATCCACAGGCAAGTGAAAAATGAAACGAGTAATGGTTGAGAACGAAGTGGTTGATCTCTTCCAAATGCACGCTAGATGAAAGTTCCGGAAGTCTCCTCAATAAATGCAATGTCAATGTTTTCTTATAAGAGTAGATTTAGAAACCATTGCTTCCTCCTGCGTGCGACCAAGCTCACGCAGTTAAAGGTTGCTAGCTTTAAGTAAGCCATATTGAAAAAAAAAACTATCGTTGCTCCGGCCGATCAACATACCTTTGAGGCATGATATTCACAGGTCACAAGGCACGCTTGTGACGTTTCTCCACGGGTGGTTTCCGAGGAGCCGCATTAACACGGTTCCTCTTCATGGCCGCGTTAGATATTGCTTTTGGCACCGTGCTGCTCATCTCTGTGGTCCTCTCTGACGTGCCTTGATCCTCGTCAAAACAAAGCACAGCCATCCTCTCAGCCATAGTGCTTGCGTCCTCTGGCTCTGACTCCATGGATAGGTACGCCTCCGGCGTCCCCGCGTCCATCGGAAGGTCCGTGGCTTCAGACGCTGCTGGCGTCTTGGGGCGTTCTGCTCTCAGGTCCACAGAGTCTGTTTCCATCGAAGGGACCGCGTCTTCAGACGCCACTGGCGTCCCCGGGTGTTCTGATTCTGCTTCTGGGTGGATCACTTCAGCCGCCGTGGCCGAAACCACTGGCAAAGAAGGGCGCGGAGCTTCAAACACTCCGCTGTACTCTGGTTCTGGCTCACACGAAGTTTTATCTGTCATTAGAGACACAGCAGGCGAAACTGCTGCCGCATCCTTCAGTGGAGAATCGATGTTCTCAGTTCCTTTTTTTGTGGCTGGTGTTTCAGGTCCAGGAACCCACGAGGAAACGTTAATGTTACGAGGCTGCAATGTTTCTATAGCTTCCTCTTCGTCCCTGAGCGCCTCTGTATCGTCGTTATCGCCATCTTCTCGTGTCATAGTTGCGTATGTTTTCCTGCTGTCATCGGCTTCATGCCCAAACTTGCGGCATTCAGAACACCGCGGAATACGACAATCGTTTCTTATATGGCCCGATCTCTTGCATCTTAGACACAGCGGTGGTCTTCCAGGCACAATTACAAGAGTATTGCTGCCCTGTGTACGAATCTGATACGGGAGCATTTCGACAGTAAACCCATGTTTCAATTTAAAAATCACCGACCTTGATGAGGTTTGGGCTCCCTTGAAATTGCCGGTCAGTCACGTCTCTCATTGCTCACTTCCTCATTTTTTCCAAAGGGTTCGAGTGCTTTTCGTATGGCATCGTCGCTGATATGGTAAGGAAGCCAATGAAGCTTGACTCTCACCTGACTGTTGTTGGGATCGATGACAAGGCATCTTTTACCTTTGATGTGCAGTTCCCTTGCTTCTACGAGCACTTGCTTCGCGGCCATTGAATGTGTCGTCAATGCCCAGACATGATTCATCTGGTAGGCACCTATCGACACCACATCCTTGACTACTTGTAGTCGCTCACATTCTTCCCCGAAGTCGTTGATTCGATATGGCCTGGCAGACACATCACAATGCAGAAAAACAGTGTTCAATGACATATTTCCAGCTGGCAGTTGGGGCAGAATAACCTTGTAGTCTTCAGCAGAAACAGTAGAACCGCGGCCTGTGGCCGCTGACACCGCTCGGAGAGAGCACATGATCCCAGCATCCGCCGCGCGCGAGAGCCGACGAAGGAATTCCACTAGGCTATACAGCCACGGCTGCAGAGCGTGCATTTTATGCGAACCATATGATTGCGTTCGAGCGTCGTCGTCTTCGTGCACAGCTGGCGCGTTCATACGCTCGTGCTCTGCGAGGTGAAGCGGTTTTGCGCGCTATGTGTCGGCATTGGAACGCGGCGTCGGTGTTGCAAGCTGCGCTATGCACGCACAGCGACGGCCGTAAGTCCGAGACGCGCGAAAAGAATTTATCATCAACATGAGTAATAAGATGAAAAGTTCGCGCACACTTCCGGAAAATGCTGGGCTACGATCGCCCAGCTTAGTTGTTTCAAGCGTTAAGCATTTTTTCACCTGAGTGACCTTGTCAAGATGTTTCTTTTATGTGTTCTTTTATGTGTTCCCAAATGATCTCTTAGTATATTCAAACCGATAAAACTGGGACACCATATACTTCAGTTTGTCACGCTTGCTTATAAACTGCCGTTCAATGCACAACTTACTACAGTCCCTTTTTCCTCGTCTACTGCCGCACCCTGTCTTCTGTCGTGGACTACCTTCCTTTGGACACCCACTGCTCCATTCGAGTGCCTTTCCAGTAGAACTTGCTGCCCGCATCGCCCGCTGCTGTGAAATCGCTCGCGCCGATAGCATGGTTATTCAGCAAAAGATGAAGGTTTGTTGTGATGCGACGCGTCGGGTTGCTTATTTCTGTCCAGAGGACCAACTCCTTCGATGAACACCACCTGTTCGCATGCCGAGTCTCTTAGAAAAATTTCTTGATGGCTATTTTGGCCCATCCGCTATAAGGCAGAGAACTTAAGCCATCGACTGCCGCGTTGCTCCTATCACCTCGGCTGCTGATTGCCATCGCCGCACCATAGAAATTGTGCACGTCTCTCGCCTAAAGCCGTACATCCGTCATTTCTGCCCTTTATAACTTGCGGCTTTGCTGACCGCTTCCGCAGGGAGCAAAAGTTATGGTGACTCATATACAGTGGAATCTCGTTCATGCGATCTTCAGGGGAACCGGAACATCAAACGTATCATCCGAATATTGTATTACCCAGAAATATACGTATAAGAAAGAAATCGTGTATAAGAAAAAAAGTATTGTCCTGAGAAAAGTATTATGCAGAATATTATCAACGAGATTCCGCTTATGTGTGCACATGATTGTCGTCATCTTGCTCACCCTGGCCTTTGTGCCTGTTTCGCGCGGCTGCTCCGAAAAAAAATATCGCGTCGGCTGACGTCCAATAATATTATTAGTTATTATTTTGTCTAATTCATTTATGAAAGCAGCCAACTATTAGCCGATACCCCAGAGTGGGTAGATGCCACTTATATTAAGGGAAGTGTTAGAATTTTTTCCTTGTCGGTTACGCTTTCTGACGTGCATGTGATTCCTATGACTTTATCTTCTGTTTAAGAAGTGTATTCACCAATATGAGGCCACTGTATCCACTGCCAATTGATTCAGACTTCTAGAAAGCCACGCACGCGGCCTCGGACCTTCGCGCACATCTCGTTCGTTTAAACGCCCGACGGCAGCAGATGCCTAAGCAAGGAGGTTCGCTAGTCGACGCAGAAGCACAATTACGAGATTACAGCCCCACGTCGAATCAAAACTTTACCTTGTGCTATGACGCTAAGCACTGAAACTTATAATCGACAACAAGGCAGCAGATGCCACCATGCCTCTTTAAGATTATTCGTCCAAAGCTCCATCATGGGCCACATTTCTTCAACCTTGCTATTCGCGTCTTGAATTAGAACAAAACGATATCTTTCAAACAAATTTATTTGAATTTGTTCTTGAAACAACTAAGAAAACAGGGTAAATTCCTTGAGAAGCATTCAAGTTCATGTCCTTATTTTTGTATTTCCCAGCCGACATCTCGGTGGCCTCTTCACGTATATCTCCCCACAGTTCCATAACGGGCGACATTTTTTCTACTTCTTTTATTGCTTCCTCCAGGCGCTGCAGCTGTTCCCGTGAAAAATATCTCTTCCATCCACCCACTTTCGCATTTCTTACGTAGCAGTACTTCTTGCTTTTGTATTCATTCCTAGAAATTTCGTCAAGGTGCCACAGTACTTTTTCGATGCGAGGATTTGTGATAACGCTGAGGTCCACGACCATTGTATCTCTCATTTTATCAGCTGAACATCTTTCAAGTAACTCACGAAGCAGTCGCTCATCTTTTTCCAGATCCATTGCGTAACCTTCTCCCAGGAAGCGCGCGAGCTTCAGCACAGTGCCTCGGGTGTCTCTTGTCAAGTTCTCATAAGTGACGAAAAACACGTTGTTCATGTTCTTGACTTCATATCCTGAAACCACATGATTAAAGTAGTTCCCGTAACCGGCGACGTCCTCGCTAAGAAAAGCATCAAAGAAGTCATCAAATGTGCCATCTTGGAAGCGGTAGGCGCTGAGACTGGTCACCATGTAGTAGAGTGACACGCAGACGTCCCACGGGTTCCGCGTCACGTAGATGTACTTTGCTTCGCTGTTGATTAATTCCTTTCTTATGGGAAAGTGGGACTGGAACAGACGTAGTGGCAGGCTTGGTTGTAAGTCGTCAGGATCTGTCACTCCCAGATGTACTACGTTCCGAGTGAAAGCACTATGGCTTGTGATTGGTTGGCCTTTTTTTAGAATAAGTTGCACAATATAAAGAACCCAGTGCGTGCCGCTTTTCGGAAACGAATGTAGGACTAAATCTCCCTTTTGTGCACGAAACTTCAACGCTTCTCTTACGAGGCGTGGCTCGCAATGCGGATCTCTATGGGCATCGTCTATCTTTTGGGTGAATGGCTTGGTCTTCGACATGAGCGCTGGTTAGACGCTTGTGCTGTAAGAAAAAAAAAGAAACATTTTCGTTAGAACGCAGTTTGTAACTTTCTAACTCTTTAATGTTGCGCCTTTTAATCACGTTACGAAGTGTTTGTTTTTTATGGTGCACTGCTTGCTTTCAAAAATTCTCTTTGAGAAATGACTGGCACTACGTGAATTTGTGTCTGCTGATTGCAGTGCCCCCGCCAGTCATGCTGAATACGCGTACTTTCCTCCGTAGTGCACCAATGGTAACATGTGTTATGACAGACACTTATGAATTGACGTTTGCCCGGGTGCCACGTAGCTGAAGAACCGGCCCTAAACTTCCCATTCTTTATGCTCCGCCTTATGACACCGGGTGGCCATATAGTTTCGTAGATTTCACTGCAAACAATAGATATGTGCTAAGCGGCGTCAGGTTCAGCAGAGTGAATGCATGCATGCAAGAATCAAGTGACACAGAAGGTGCCGAAATCGTAGCACGAAGGCGGCAGAAGAAAGCTGCACACTTGCAAGGGTACGTTATGTGTCAATGTGTAGCAGGGTTATGCAAATAGTGATTTTTAGGGCGTGTTGATTACGAATAGAGTAGTGCCAGGAGCGAATTGAATGGAATTTCAAATATTTTTCGAATTATAGGGATATAATGTACGGCCTTCTCACCGTTATTATAAAATAATTTTCACGTTCTGGTATTTACAACTTTGGAAAGCTTCTTTCGCCACACCACCCATAATGAAGCACAAAGGAAGCACAGGTATCACCAAACACTTTGGTCGCAAACTCATGAATCTTCAGAGCATACACGGTCGTGCATTATCATACAAAGTTTTGAAAAGCAGCATCGTGGGTCACTTAACGTCTGTGTACGACAAAACCATAAATGCTCTTCGCCTGCGGCGATGGCACAGAATATGATTTTAATTAAAAAATGATTTTTGAACCAGGTAAAAGAGTCGCGGAAACACATGCTACTCATTGAACAATATACGTTGCCATAAAATGTATTGGCGTTAGGACGCAGTTGCTGAAACTCTAAATAGTACCGAACGCTATCCGCTGCTGGAATGCCATGTCAAAACAATTGTTTTTGCGATTGTTCATTGTTTTTCCTGCAAAGTCTGGCTGCTTGAGCGAGGAAGCTTGCGGATTTAACAAGCTACCACTTTAGGCGGGACAAGATAGTAGACAATAGACAAGTGCTTTTAGCGTTTTGCCTAAGACAGGGTTCTATCCCTACAGAAATCATTGACTTTAGAGAACTGAAGCCTTCAGTTGGATACTTCACAAGGATCTGTCGCCTTCTGAGCTCTGGAGGCAAGTTCTCTTGTTATAAAAGTGGTTACGAGCAGTTTGCTTTACCTAGAACACAGGCCTATATGTGCTGAAACGAACATGAAAATTTGAAGCATCTGGAGGCCAAGATGACGGAGTTTCGGTGGCATTGTACATTACGATATTTGCCCAAGGGTTCATTGAAAGCTGGACGCAAGTTTAGTCAGCATGTCGTGAATAATAACGTTGACCTTCCCGACGATGAGTTTTCCACGATGAAGCAACAACCAGTTTTAAACATGATCGGCGTGCGTGTGCATGAGCTTCGAGCTCTCAATGGACAAGAGGCTGGTAAGGCTGGAAACGAAAACCGGAAACAGTGCCTTTTGGGTAAAGTCGGAAGTCCGCTAAAGAAAGTGCGTTGCTGCTATCTTCGGAGAAATGATTCCACGAGAGACATGGCTGCGTTCTGCTAGAAAAACAATCTTCGTCTATTGCAAGCAAGGACGGCAGCTTTGCGGTTATGATATCAGCTACCTTCGTGAGAAAGCTGTGTAGGCAGTCGCCATGAATTTCACTTCTGTCAGAGCCAACCTGTGCAAGGTAAAGGCTAAAGGCCTTTTCCCATCAATTGATTTTCACTCAGCGTTGCTCTACGAGCTACGAAGGCCGCGTCCTTCTAAACTCCCCGCGACTGGGTCCCACCAAGTTGGTCGCGCAGTCTCGGAGTAGTTTAGCGTTTGGCGCAATTTCGGCCGAGGCAACAGCAAACGCCTTGGAAATCGACATTTTAGCACGTGCAGTGTCAGCATCTCTGCGGCTGCAGAGCCTGCAATTCTACATAAAGTGACACTTTCAAAAACGAGTAAAGCGTGATAGCTATTCTTGTTTTAAGTAAATAACAAAATGTAAACATTTGGCTCGACACTCTGTTCTTTATTGTAGCAATACCATTTGAAAACTTGGAGGACGCTTAAGCTTCGGCTTTAAGAGTTGAAGGCGATAGCATTTAGAGAACCCGGACTGCTTCTCACGCTTCCCTGCAACTGCAGCTTATGCAACCGTATTGTTGACCTGCAAACGCCGGCGGTGAACGCTATGCAGGAAGGGGAGCGTTTTGGTTCTTTTTTTTATTTCCGCCGCACTGAGCGATCCGCCGCTGCCGCGGAGGCGTGGAGACGAGCGCCATATAGATGGTATTTCAAGGAACCGAGCGAGGCGCGCGGCTCCCACTAAGACGGACTTCGAACGGCAGCTGGAAAATGGATTTCTGTTTGAATTTCCGCGTAACTGAATTATGGTTTCTCCTATATTCAAATTACAATCCCACGCTATGTCTGTAGGTTGTGTGTAAGCCGTACTTTACGAATTTTGTGATCCATTTTTCTTTGAGCAATTCGATTAGTTCGGTAACGCCCATGCGCCACATGGAGGGCCAGCGTGTTTCGGGATCCGTGGTTCGGGACGATTGCTCTCTGACGGACAACGCCGCCGAAGCCGACACCACATTTTCTACGACACTGGGCCCTTAACGCTATTGCGTTAAAACTTTGAGACCAGGGAGCAAACTTTAGTGTCCATCCGACAAAAATCGGGCCGTCTCTGGCGCATATGCAGGCTTTCAACAAAAATCGTTTTGTGACGCACGCGGCAACAGCAGTTGTTTTCTCTAGAGTTGCTGCATGTGAACCAGATTTGAGGCGATTGCCTTGTGCCAAAAGATCAAACTCTCAGAATTATCTCAGCTTGTTAGAGGCTTCTAGCGTTTTTTCGTGATCCGTGTTTTTAAATGTGAAGACGCAAAGTTACCTTCAAGGTGAACTCTTAGTCAAAGCGGCACGTGGCAGCAAAGGGTTAGTCACTTTTTTGAAACACTGGCGTACATTTCTTTTAGATCACCACATAGCCGTAATGAATTCTAGTGAACTTGCAAACTACCTTTCTAAAAACCGCGATTCCAGTATAATGTTGAAGGAAGGTTACAACTGCGAGAAAAACTGCGAGGACAAGCGGAAGGAACACACAGTACACCCCGAGCGAAGACGCCAACTGTTTATTCTTGCTAATCAAAGCATAGGCTATTTCAAGCGAGAACCCAGGCACTTGCACATGTGCGTCGTCACTTACACATGTGCAGATACAATAAGAGAGTTCTGCAGACTTACTGGGCAACACTGCTTGCACCGAATAAACCACAATGTGTACCGACCTCTGCTAGGCAAAAAGTTTTTTTTTTGTCAGGACTAAGAAACGAAGACCGCATATGTCTCTTAAAAATAACCGAAGTGTAGGCGATAAGTGAGGGAATGAAAAGGTGCGATGCTAGCTATAAAACGTGGTGGAAGCAAAAGTAAGCACGAGTGAAGGCGGCAGTGACGAAAAAGGGGGGCGAAGGAGCACGAAGATGTCATAATGAAACCAACAATAAACCATAGCCGCCTTCACTCGGTCTATATATAGCGCCGCGACGCGTGGCGCTATACATAGACCGGCCACACAATTGCCGCTTCCCGGCCACTGCAGCTTATCTTTACAGGGAAATGCTTGCGGCTAACGCTATGCGCGAAGGCGAGCTTTCTGGTTCTTTTTGTTTCCCCCACACGACCAGTGCCACCGTTGCCGAGGATGCGTGGATGTGAGCGCCATATCGCGGTGCCTCAAGGAACCCAGCGCCCACGCGGCGCGTGCCTCCCGTTGATTGGCTGTGACCACGCGACTTTTTCTACATCTCTGGAGACAGCGTCGGATTTCCCGCTTCATGAGCCAGATAATGCTTTCGAATTAATAACACGCGGAGACATGTTTGCGCGATGAGAGAGACGCAGTGCTTCACTGCAGAAACCCCGCACTTATAGGCATGACTACTACGCGTGGGAAAACGATGGTACAAGCTTGAAGATTCAGCATAGCTTTGTTACAATTCGTTCCAGCAAGCAAAGCTGTCTAACCAGAGGACTTGGAATACAGCTGCTTCTACCGACCTATCTGCGCATGAGCACGCATAGACATATTTGGACCCCTGGCGTTCAAATTCTGACGCAAAGGGAAAGCGTACAGTTAATGGGATTAATGTTCTTATGACAACGTAATAAAACTGAAGAAATTTGTATTTTTATGAGTAATTATCGACGACAGCGAAATATCACAAGGAGTGCTTATTAAATGCGAAGCATTTCTTGACGAACATTTGCTACTTTGACAGTATCTATCTATCTATCTATCTATCTATCTATCTATCTATCTATCTATCTATCTATCTATCTATCTATCTATCTATCTATCTATCTATCTATCTATCTATCTATCTATCTATCTATCTATCTATCTATCTATCTATCTATCTATCTATCTAGCCGCCTACGTTTTTGTGCTCTCATGCTAGTTTGGTTAACTTGATATGTACAAAAATTGGTATACTATGACAAGGATATATGTCGAACATAACTGACATTTCATGACATGCCAGTTCAGCGAAAAAGATTAACACTCAAAAACCACTGAAATGGGTTTGGACGGGGTACTAATTGAAGGCATATGTATGTATATACGTATGTATGTATTATGTAGTATGTAAATACGTCCATATTTAGGTACATACTACATAATACATACATACATACTACATGTATGTAAATACGTCCATATTTAGGTACATACATACATACATACATACATACATACATACATACATACATACATACATACATACATACATACATACATACATACATACATACATACATACATACATACTATTGGATCTGCAGCCGTTTGCGGGGCTTGGGCGACGTTGAGGCGGACATTGGGAAGTGGGGGTTTATTCACATTATTTACAGGAATATCACAAAGCAAAGAACAGTAATAAAGTCTTCGACGGCCGGCAGCAATTCGGTCACTGCGGCCCGTGGCAAGAAGACGAATGTCTCTCTCCTCGATTTGTCTCTCTTTTAACCACTTCGGTCTCTCGGGGTCAAGTAATTTTGAGCCAATCATCGAGTCAGCTCAGGTTCATAATTTTCCTACAATCGTAGGGGCCCGTGCAAGTGGCGTCGTATTCGGCGAATGGGGACGCTCCAAGGGCTCCATTGTTCGATTGTTGACAATTGCCTCCGGCGTTGCCTGGAGGGGGCGGGTTGTCTTGAACGACCTTCCAGAGCTGCAACACTGATTTGCTCGGGACCCCGGTCAACTACCTGGAACCACGCCAGCCTACCATTGCACTTTCGGGAAGAGTCAAGCAGGGGGAGGGGAGGGGGAGGGACATAAGCTCGACGTGCGGCGCACGCGGTGGGGATAATCAACCGTTTTGACGAGACCGATGTCATGGTCGACGCGCCCCTGCCAGGTGACGGTGACGGCGAGTTGTTGAGCTCGGAGAACTTGACGGATGTTCGTATCTAACAATACACACATACATACACCCATACGTACATTATACATACATACACCCATACATACGTACATACGTACGTACATACATACATACACCCATACATGCGTACATACGTACATACATACATACATACATACATACATACATACGTACATACATACATACATACATACATACATACATACATACATACATGGAAAGTGCGTGAAGTACCCTATGAATGCTAACGCCAGAATAAAATCCATCTAAATTAGAACTGAAAAATTATACACCCATTAGCTTGGTTTCAGTATTGCATAAAATATTCACCAAGATAATTTCCAATAGAATCAGGGCAACACTTGACTTCAGCCAACCAAGAGAACAGGCTGGCTTCAGGAAGGGATATTCTACGATGGATCATATCCATGTCATAAATCAGGTAATCGAGAAATCTGCGGAGTACAATCAACCTCTCTACATGGCTTTCATAGATTATGAAAAGGCATTTGATTCAGTAGAGATTCCAGCAGTCATAGATGCATTGCGTAATCAAGGAGTACAGGAGGCATACGTGAATATCTTAGCAAACATCTACAAGGATTCCACAGCTACCTTGGTTCTCCACAAGAAAAGTAGAAAGTTACCTATCAAGAAAGGGGTCAGGCAAGGAGACACAATCTCTCCAATGCTATTCACTGCATGCTTAGAAGAAGTATTCAAGCTATTAGACTGGGAAGGCTTAGGAGTGAGGATCAACGGCGAATATCTCAGCAACCTTCGGTTTGCAGATGACATTGTCCTATTCAGCAACAATGGAGACGAATTACAACGAATGATTGAGGACCTTAATCGAGAAAGTGTAAGAATTGGGTTGAAGATGAATATGCAGAAGACAAAGATAATGTTCAATAGCCTGGCAAGGGAACAAGAATTCAGGATCGCCAGTCAGCCTCTAGAGTCTGTGTCTAATTGTGTCTGTGTCTCTAGAGTCTAGAGTCTAATTCCATCACCCTACCCGAAAGCCTGGCAAGAGAGTAAGAATTCAGGATCGCCAGTAAGCCTCTAGAGTCTTTAAAGAAGTACGTTTATCTAGGTCAATTACTAACAGGGGACCCTGATCACGAGAAAGGAACTTATAGAAGAATAAAATTGGGTTGGAGTGCATACGGCAGGCATTACCAAATCCTGACTGGGAGCTTACCACTGTCGTTGAAAAGAAAAGTGTACAATCATTGCATTCTACCGGTGGTAACATATGGGGCAGAAACTTGGAGGTTAACAAAGAAGCTCGAGAACAAGTTAAGGACCGCACAAAGAGCGATGGAACGAAAAATCTTAGGGCTAACGTTAAGAGACAGGAAGAGAGCGGTGTGGATCAGAGAACAAACGGGGATAGCCGACATTCTAGTTGACATTAAGCGGAAGAAATGGAGATGGGCAGGCCATGTAATGCGTAGGATGGATAACCGGTGGACCATTAGGGTTACAGAATGGATACCAAGAGAAGGGAAGCGCAGTCGAGGTCGGCAGAAAACCAGATGGGATGATGAAGTTAGGAAATTTGCAGGCGCAAGTTGGAATCGGCTAGCGCAAGACAGGGGTAATTGGAGATCGCAGGGAGAGGCCTTCGTCCTGCAGTGGACATAAAATATAGGCTGATGATGATGATATGATGATGATGATGATGAAATTTATCCGAGGCTATGCGGAATCGAACCCGCTTCATGCACCTTCAGGCAATCTTGTCTGGTTCTTCATTCCGACACGTGCCTCACGCGTCTACTTCGCGGCGGAAACGCTAGATTGTGCAGCGTACTCGCTGATATGCTCGGTCGAGAGAGGCGCCGGGCTTCGTACACGCGTTATACACATGACACGTTTTGATGGCGGCAATACACTGTGTCGGTCAATGGGTATAGTACATAGCTAGGGCTCCGTGTTTTAGGTTTTATCCGAAAAAATCCGATAAACATTCGCCGGTAAAATTTTTGACAATTCGGATTTATCCGATAAACACCGATTTGCTTGACCATGGGTATGACCATCAAGTCACTGCAAACCGTATGTCCCTCGAGGTGGTTCTCTTTTTATGAAGCTCTAGAAGATGTTTTGGACTACTGGCGCGTCATTTTGTCTTTCTTGAGAAGCGACGAAGCCAAGGGGACAAAGTGTGAGAAGCTCAGGACTCTTGTTTCATCGCCTGAAGCTGTGCACGACTTGCTCGTTAAGATGAGGTTTCTGAAGACCAATGCGTGTGCCGTGATCTCAATAATTAAGGAACTTGAGGCAGAGAGTACCCTGATACACCAAGTTTATCCCATACTGGGGGTTCGTTTGCACGCACTCATCAGTCAATGGCGGGATCCAACCGAGGTCCTCGCATCAGATGTGACAAGTATGTTGGGCCTCCTTGACGAGAATCAACGCTTAACGACTGTCGCAGACTTTAACGGCTACTACGCTGTTGTCGCCGAAAAGTGGAGACAGACATCTGAGAGGAACCTGTGCGACCAACTCCAGTACACCAAGGAATCGTTTTGGTACTGTGTTCAAATTGTGAACCCAAATGTGAAGCATGAGCTTCCCTGCGCGTTCGAAAGCTATGCGCCTATTTTTCAATTAGTGCTTCTTGAAACTGACGACTTGAGCCAGCTCCTGAGTGATTTTGCGAACTATCAGTGCTATTAAATATGTAACATTGTCAAACCCCTGTCGTTTTGGAGACTTCACAATGTCGAGTGGCCAGTACTTTCTCGCTGCGCGCTGCGTCTTCTGGCGCTTCCTGTTTCTAGCGCTAACGTTGAAAGGGCGTTTTCAAAGCTGAGAGTCGTCAATAGAAAGGAGCGTGCTTCGATCACTGACAGCAATCTCGCAAAGTATGCTTGCGTGTTTTACAATAAGCTTTAAGCTAAGGTTGTTATACGCAAAATTAAAGGTGTTCTGTGTTCAAGTATTTCACTTGTGCGTATACGTTTTTGTCCATTCAAATGTTCTAGGAAAAATAAAATGTGCTTCGTGTGTTTTGATATTTTAGTATTCAGATATGAATTGATCTAAAATTTTCGGGTTTTGAGAATAATGCAACACTCCGAATTTCGGAGAATTGGGGATTTACGGGAAATAAACTCCGGTAAACGCCGAACTTCCGCCAGAAATATAAACTCCGATAAACACCCGCCGATTTTCAGGAAAAATAAACACCGAAAACACGGAGCCCTATCCACAGCGGAAGCCACCTGATGCGCTACGCATCAGGTGGCTCTGCTGAGGGAAGAGGGTTCGAAATCAACCGTCGGACCAACTTGGGGTCACTGAGGATGTGGCAATGTGTACATACGTGCCGCTCTTCAACCAATCCCTTTCACGCCTACGTGGGTAACTGGAGATGCGCGACTGGGTACGTACTGATCCTGAATGAAAAACTTTGACGCCTACATGGAGCTCTGGGTGTGTACGGGCATGAGCTCTTCCGCTCGTCCGTCTCCACGGGTTCCTCAAGACAGCAGCCACTAAGCAGGCCCAAGCAGGCGTCGCCACAAATGCAGTGGGTTGGTGCTGCTGTTCGTCGAACCGCTCGCCAACTTGGCTCACTGCGTAGGAGCCACTCGGTGTGCGGTAAGCGACGGAACGATTCTCAGCGTTTGTGCGCACCGGCGCGCCGCACTTCTCGTCTAGTGGGCCACGTGCGGACTTCTCGGCAGCGCCAATAGATGCTGCAGCGTTTTCAGAAAGAAACACGAGAGAGGACCTTGGTAGCCGCATAGCGAAATTCTCAGCGTTCGCACGAACCGGTGCGCCGTGCATCTCAGAGGCCACGCGCAGGCTTCGCGGCGGCGGCGCTAGATGGCGATGCCTCATACGTACGCCTCATACACACGTCCTTTCGATGA
This sequence comes from Dermacentor silvarum, assembly GCF_013339745.2. Classification (NCBI taxonomy): domain Eukaryota; kingdom Metazoa; phylum Arthropoda; class Arachnida; order Ixodida; family Ixodidae; genus Dermacentor; species Dermacentor silvarum. Next base: position 138,282,950 of record NC_051157.2, read on the forward strand.
TGGCAATACGTTGTGGCGCCATATTGATTCATTGCTAAACGCATTACCGTCGACAGTCATCGCGATATAGATTTTGTCGATTTTTTTTGTAAACCGCATCTACCACACGCTGGGGGCGCTGCTACACCACTTGCACTTTGAGGCAGCCTACACACCTGACTTCTACACCGCAGCCCAATGAAAGCTACTTTTAAGAATGTCTCGTTGAGTGCCCACAACGTGACCATTAGCGAGACATATTTCGCAGGCGTCTTAAATCTCTAAACAGGCGTTTTTTTCCAGAGCGAGAAGAGCGCTCACATCCGGGTCGTGCCCCAAGGTACAGAGACAGGCACTGAAGGCTTCTAAGAGATTTTCTCGTGGACAGTGAATTGATAAGTTCTTGGTGAACAATATATAATGTACAATTTTAGTTTCCTTTGTGTTAACGTGAAACGACCCTGCTTGTGTTGTCCATGTAGTCTTATAACAATTTACTTTGCTTTCCTCCTGATGCGTGGAAGTGTTCTGTTGGTGCTTTGCCATTATGTCATAGACATTTGATAGTGTTATTTATATTCATAATCTTTAAGAATGGTATTTTTCTACCTATGACTTCCTGATAACAGGCCTATATCTTTGGCCAAAGTTACAATAATTTACATTTTTAGAGAAGGATCAAGTTAATGCTTTTTTGCTTCGAATTCATGCTTTATTTTTCAAAACTACTGGAAACTATATTTAAAGAAGTGTTCGGACTTTTTTAGTGACTATAGGTTCGAGGACCGAATACATTAGGACAATATTCAATTCGGTATTCAAAAGCTTCAAATATTCGCACAACCCCAATGTGTTTAATAGGGTCTGGGCGTGAGCTAGTTGATACGATACCTTCATGGTGAAACTACTCTAAAAAACACGGACGAGAGTGTACACGTACCAGAAAAACACAGGCATCAGCGCCCCAATGTGTACTTACTTACGCTTCGGAATGTGCAGCACCAAACGAATATGCAGCCTTTCTTTTTTGGCATGCGTAATCCCGACTTGCTTGCCTAGCAAAAGTGTCTTAGTAAATCCAATTGATTTTGTGCCTCGAATCAGAGGAAAAGAAAAGTTTTCATTAAGTGTTGTAGTAAATCGTGGGACAGATATTTCTCAACAGAGTGTATTCATTTGGTGCTCCTTTCAGACGTTTTAAAGAACTCACAAAAAGCTCAGCACTGAAGAGGCAATAGCCCTCAGACTTATCCAAACAAACAGATTCCCAAACCTACACAGATAGAGCAAAGTATACCCACAAACATATCGCGGCATCTGCCCCTAGTACGGCGACATACGCCCTACACTCTTTCACATCTCGTGGGGGTGCGGGGGCAAACCTCAACATTTAAAGACGCCTAACACGTTATTGGAGCGGTGGGAGGTACAGCTGACCGGCGATACCCTGGCAGGACAAGAAGTTCTCGTCCAGCAAGTACGTCGAGCAGCCGTGGCCAGTGGTGTCCTGGAATGAGGACACCACCCACTCGTCCTCAAGATCAACGACCTGGATGGTCTAAATAAATGTTTTCTCTCTCTCACACTTAAAGAACTTTGTTACGGAAATGCAGCAACAGATGTTTCTATGGCATCTTGAAGTGCTTGCACTGGTTATTTGAGTTGTCGGAACAACGCATGCAAGTTCCGAAAGGAAGTATTCGACGTGAGCACGTTTGCGTCGCTTACCGTGATAGCTGGACTCGGAGAGGAATGCGTGCTCTGATGCTAGAATATGTGAGGGTCTGAAGGTGTAACTTTCATTGGGGTGTCTGCAAAAAAAAAAAGAAGAAAAAAAGAAAGAAAGAAAATAGTGGTATGCTGTGGATTTGCACCGTTTCACTTTCACTACTGCTACAACCATTTCGTTATATTGTCCTTATTTCCCGTCTTGCTCATATCATTCGTCCCAGCCTCAGCGAGCAGCTGTTCAGAGTGGGATATTTCAGTGACAGGCCTCTATCTAGAATGCCACGGACACTTGGCATACATCGTTTCGCTCTCACTATAGTGCTACACTCGTTTCGTTATCTTGCCCTTCTTTCCTCTTTTGCTCATATCATTAGTCGCTTCTCGGCGAGCACCTGCTCACAGTGGGATATCTCAATGACATGCCTCTACCTCGAATGCCACGGCACTTGGTACACACGTACTGCAGTGCAATTATTTCCGCTTGCAGCAAAATAGTAAATTATTATTCAGTTCAGCATTGCGGCTGGCAGCTGTATAACTAAAGAGTGCTTAAAAATAACTGTGGAATATAATGCTCCAATCTTAAACGCGCGCTGTGAGATAGCTCTTGTTCAGAGCACGTGTCTCTACTTCACGAAATATCGCTGTTCAGACAGTGATATTTCGGCCACATACCCCTATATACTGACACGTGTACTTATTAAGGCGAAAGCATTAGGTGTCTATGTTGGCGGTGACCTTGGCGGTGACCTTGCGGTGAGCCTTGCTGTGACTTTGGTGAAACTGTGTCTTGACGAAAAATGCCGATGCCACAAAGAGTAAAAAATCAAAGCCCTTCCACTACTGTGAAGGTGGAAGCCAGCGAAGCTGTTACACTGGTGGGTATGCTGTAGTTAATAAAGGCGTATCGTCCTTGTGCATCTGTGAACTTGTGTATCGTGAACGTTCCAGTTGAGAAACTAGCGTTGAAACCTGGCCGTCGCACCGAGGAAGTTGGCGCTAGCGTTGCCGAGGCGCGCACCACCGTTTTTGGGTTCCTGGAGGGCAAGATGACGATGACGTTTGGCCGCAACATCGCGTTACCGCAACTCGGGGTCGGCGGCGCTTCACTGAAGTTTGACCTCAACATCACGCTCCCTAATCTCGGGGTCTGCGGCTCTTCGCTGATGGTTCGCCTGGGCTTCGGAAGCGCTCACGCTAGAATCGACAGGTCGACGACGAGCCCTTTCCGGAGCGCGTTTGCAGGTGGCGTTGCGCAAACGATTTAGGGCACGTCATCAGTTGCTCAGGAATGGCTCATACCCTCTTAAGCAATGGGTCATACCCCCGTAAACGCGGCCTCCCCATTACGACGACCGAAGAGAAGTGAAATTTTATGCTGGAAAGATTAGCGGCAACGAGCGCGTGCTCGGCACGGCATCCAACGGCACGAGCGCAAACCGAGGGGCGACAATAAGCCAGCTGCGGAAGACGACGACGCTCGAGCCAATGCTGATGATAATAGTATTTTTCTACACGCGGACACGATCCTGGGGTAACTAGGCCTTAACTGCTTTACTGTAAAATGCTCGGATTGACGTCCCATTTCTCAGGGAGATTCCTTTAAACAAAGTAAATTAGTGGCTTAGAAAAGAAAATGTGGTAAATTTCGGTCTGGGTAAGAATCGAGCCCAGGCCTCCGCAGTGCGAGACGGCACTCTTCCCTGAAGCCAAGGCTGCTCCACAGATGTGGGTTACTAAAGGTATGCCTAGTGCGTGCCTGACTGCACACGTCACGTGGTCACTGAGACGCGCTCTTGCCACTGCTCGCTGCGTTCCTCGTCGTCTTCTTCCACAGCTGGCAGGCTTTCGCCTTCACGTTTTAGAAATGTGTAACACCTGCTTTTTATCCATTTCTCGGGGACTGCATTGCTGTTGCTTGCCCCTCTTCACCGAAGACGCTGGTTAGACGTTCCGCCTTAACGTCCAACCTGGACGGCGATGCCGTTGACGGTGGTGCTTCTTTAAAAATAAAAGAAGCCACGGCCGTCTCTACTCTAGAAACGCTGTTGACGTCGGAAGTGGGTGAAGCGATAAGCCAGCACGGTGACGACTGATCGGTGAAAGCTGGATCACCGAAGGAAGGCGATAGTCATGTGTGCAGAAAGAACACAATCTCCACAAGAATGCAGGTTTTGAAGAAACTGCATTCCCTCACCGCTTGGTATTCGGCCCCTTCAGTGAATTACCTTTTCTTGCCGAATGTTATTAAAGCGTAGCCTCAGCTCACGTTGAGGAATACGTTAGTCCCGTGACCGGGAGTATTTGCTAATCAGCGTCACACGAAGAAGAAAAAATTGAATTATGGAGTTTTGCGTGGCAAAGCCACAATATGGTAGTGAGGCACGCCGTAGTTGGGGACACTGGAAATGTTGACCACCTGAGGATTTTTAACGTGTAAAATTGCACACACGAGGAAACGGGCACGAAGAAAAAAGTAAGAAGGTCGAGAAAAAGCGACTGGTCGAGCATTTGTCCCACTCAGACTGAGAAAGTACAGTTTTCTTTCTAGTTTGCGATGCCATCACCGTCGCTTTGATTAGTTGGTTGTTGTGCTTAAATATGAGCCTGTACCGCGTCGGCCAAGGCCCAGAAAGAACAAAATCACATAGAAAGTTCTGCCCGGATCTGCCAAGAACAAATAACGTTATCACAATGCACCGTAAAATCCGTTCAGCCCCCAATTCTGAGTAAAATCTTCGTCAAGGTATGATAATTTCCGGCGGGCAAGGCTTTTCCATGAATCCTGCTTCAGTTCCTTTAAGTGAAAATCTATCTAGAAAAGCGTACGGGAATGCCAAACTGACGAAGAATAGCGCGATAGACAAGGGACGAGAAAGAAACACGACACGAGCGCGGGACTAGCAACTGTAGTTTGTTGTCAGAAACACCAATATATACCATAGCCCAAACACGCGTAAAAGCTTACAGATTAACGGCTAAATAACCAATCTCTGTCAAAACTGATCAACAAGAAGAAAGTAAGGATATTTGAAATTATAACGTGGGAAAGATTGAGGAAGCCGTAAAATATGAACGCAGCATGAAATCAGTGAGATGAAAACTTCAGAATAATTTGGGCCACCTAGGGTTCACTAACGTGCACCTAAATCTAAGTAGATGGGTGTTTTCGCCTCCTTAACGCCGCGTCGGTGCGGGGCTCGTCTCCGGCACTGGCGGAGCAGCTCGCGGTAGCCCTCGCCCTCCGGGACGGGAGCAGGCCGCAGATCTACATGGATTCCCGGGCGGCGGTCAGGGCCTTCGCCACGGGTTCGGTCTCGAGGGAAGCGGCCTCCCTGCTTTGCGGCAGGAGCGTCTCCCCCCACGTCATCACTTGGTTCCCGGCCCACATGGGACCTCAGGTCTCCACCGTCGTTCCTAACGCCAATGAGCTGGCCCATGCCCGCGCGCGCGAACTCACCCACCGCGCCGGGGAAACGCCGCTCGAGGGCGCGGACGCGGGGTTCCACAAGGACTCGCTCCACACGTTTAATGAGATTTCAAAGCACTATCAGCTCGGCAGGAGGGTCTATCCCTCGCCCCACGCCAGGATCTCCAGGCCTCAGTCTTCCATCCTTCGCATGCTCCAGACCGGGTCATATCCCAGTCTAGCCAGGGTCAGTACGTACGCGGACTCGTTCGAGCCTGATTGTCCGGATTGCGGCGATCCTTCTGCACTTTAGAACACATGCTCTGGCGGTGTCCCTCGTTACGGGACCACGATAATCTCACCACGGAAGAAGAGTGGGTGGAGGCGCTCAAGAGCTCCGACCTCACCGCTCAGCTACGGGCTGTCCAGAGGGCCCACGACGGGCTGTCCAGAGGCACGGCCTGCCCGTCCCAACGTGGGAGCGGCCCGCGGTGGCTCCTCCCCCGTAAGGGGTTCTCGGAGTTGCTCCTCAGGACCTAAAATAAAGTTCACTGCCTGCCTGCCTGCCTGCCTGCCCCCCACTACGGCGTGCCTCATTATCAGATCGTGGTTTTGGCCCCGTAAAACTCCAAAATTTTGACGCACACGTCACCGGACTTGTGAATAAATAACGCTTGGGCAATCTCCCGAGCAATCTTATCTTTGTGCCTTGACAGCACCTAAGTATGAAACAGCAACGGCTTACGTTCGCATTATTTGCAATGTCGCCAGAAATCAGACGACGGCTGCCCTTTTGAAGAAGCTGTCTGGCCCATTAAGAGGTTATTCAAACACCATCCGGTTTGGCTGATGTACCAATTACAGTAAGACAGGGGTCTGTGATACGCCACACCCTTTCCACACACAAGCAACTAGTCACTGTGCTCAAAATTTTATTTATTCAACTTTAGTGTTGCGCCTTCAACCTTTCCTTCTAATGCTGCGCAGTTGTGGCCCAACCTATTTCTTGACGAAATGAACACATTTGCACCAAATCGGCTTCCCTATTCTTCATGCGGTGAGACAAGGCGTCTGGCTTTTCTTTAGCATTAACCTCTCTTACCATGACACCCTTCGCTTCAAATTTTAACTTCCTCAGTATTCTATCACTCAACGAATACAATGTACTTATTGAATAATTCGACTGCATAATTATGTTGAGCTGACAGAAAAGGGTTCAGCCATTCGGTGTGGGTGAAACTTTCGGAAAGGGGATTCCAAACAAAATGTGGCAATATAGTTTTTCACCAACTTCGAGTGACCGCAGCGGAATTTCAGAATAGGTTTCACAGACCTTGGTGAATAGAACGAACACGTATTATTGCACCCAATCCGGATATATTGAACCAAAAACTGCATGCACCGCTGTCAAGGCACTTCAAACGTGATGTTCAAATCCGAACCATTTTCCTTAAATAGCTTGAGTATATTCACTATAGTACCGCCGCATCCGTTCACCTCAACAAAACAAAATTATCAGCGTATCGTTTCTAGCACAACACCTTCCAAAAACACCGCAAGGTCACAATCAATCCTACTCAGGTATAGTTCAGTAAATATTGGCGTAACGCGGGAACCATTACAAACTCTCGATCTCCGTGCATAAACGGAATCCCTCCGTGGGACCAGAGCCGCATGCTAAATGCGCGGGCAATAGTTCTAGAAAGGCCTCCACAGAAACAATACACTTGTTTTGGGAAGCCGTTCATCATTGTCATTCCGTATTCAGTCTTGCACCGTCCACGGCTCTTCGCTGACGTTTCGCCTGGGCTTCGGAAGCCGTTGCGCTAGAATCGGCACGTCGACGCCAATCTTCTTAGTCTTCAACTTACCAGTCTCTCTTCCCGTCGTCACGTCGAATCTTTGAAGTTTCTTTATACTCTAATTAACTCCCCACGATTAGCAAATACATCGCACCCGGTAGACCTACAACCACCAGACATCTCCATGAGTTGAATATGACCACTTTTCACCATCGTACAGATGCGTTTAAATACAGTTTTTTTGCCCGCACTATAGAATTGTGGAATGCTCTGCCTGGTTACGCAAGACCTTTACCACTCGATGAATTTTTATTGTATGTGTTCAGTGCTCTTTGTTATGCTTTCTATCTATTGTATTCCCCCATTCCTGCGATAGCCCGTCGGGGCTGCAGTATGTTGAACTAAATAAAATAAATAAATAACTAGAGAAAACTGAAGTGGCGGGCCAGTTAGGCCGTAAGATTCAAATTTACGCATAAGAATTTGGTGAATAATGCTGTCGAAAGCTTTTCTTAAACCTAAAAAAAAAAACTTAAAACCAGCAAGCATTTGTCGATTGCCTTCATGATTTTATGGGTTAAGGTTAGAAGCCCAAGTTCTGTTGAGTAACCTGGCCAAATGTTATACTGTTTCGATGATAATAAGTAAGTTTTGCTAGGTTGGATGCTGAATGTGTATGAAAAAGCATTTAAATAATTTTACTCAAAAATGAAATGCAAATAGGCGTGTAGTTATTGAGAAGTTCAGGATCGCCTTTCACAAGCGAATGTTGTATTACCTAACAAGTTTCGGTGGCATTGTAGTCACGAAAAAACTCACTCAAAGTTATTTCACTCACTCAAAACTCACGTGTCGCGCATACCCACATTGGATATGAGGGTATGAGCCAGGGACAAGAAAAAAAAAACTAAGAAAGAAAGAACGAAAGAAAGAAAGAGCAGGTGCGGGAAGAGCTGCACCGGCACGGGATCACGTGACGCGCGTGGCCAATCAGGGTCGTGGTGCACGCCGCTTGGATAAACTTTTCCCATTGCCGCCGACGATGCGATTTTAGCGATGGCTTTTTTGAAATTCAACAATCGCTCACGAAGCCATGTCAAGAAGTAGAATTCGAAAAGCTGCGAAAGCCAGTTATGAAGAAATACAATCAATGCGTTGAGTTTCAATATAGAAAAGCCAATGAACGTGTTGATAGAGACGTCTGTGACATCAATGTCAAATCTAAGCAACTCGCCGACTTTACGCCGAGAAGATGAGGGGCCCCGGGGGTGCGACTACATAATTCAGACTTGGCACTGCAGCCGTTCAACTACGAAAAGAAGTAGCATCATTTTATTAACTCTTTTGCCTAGTAGACTAAGCACATTGCGGCGTTGTTCGCACAGATGCGGTGGACTGCGGCCGTTCGCTTCGTGTTCCTCGTCGGAAGCAAATTTCGCTCGAGCTTGTCGGCCTCTTAAATTAATTTTAGAGCGTTCCCAAAGCAAATGACGAACGTCGAAGTTACCACATATGACGCGGCATCCAGGAGCCGCCATCAATATGCCTCGCAGTGGCTAACTGTTGAATCGGCTAGATCTGCTGATGACGCTGATAATTGTGAAGGTCATTTTGTTCTTCGTAATGCGGAGACAGATACTGGTTTTCATCGTGAGGTCGCAAGAAATTGGGAATATAGGCTTGTTCTTTGCAGAAAAACTATGACAGGCTTCTAAGGAGAACCATCATTTCAGCGGTAGGTTGTTTTCCCAAATTGCAAGCCACCTGGCAAGGCTGAATAATGAAATGAAGGCGTGACCGTCAAGCATCGAAACGGTACTCTCTGTGACACTTCCTGGAATTTTGGCGCTCGTCGCCGTTTCTTCGCAGTATGCATTTATGGATATATATGACAACTTGGGCAATAGGTATGTGTTGGTTGATGTCATGTTGACTAGACAACTTGAAGCACAGGGTCTGTGCCACTGTGTTTGTGCCTATTGGCCAATCCCCCAGAATAGATGTGCCACTGTTACGCAGGGGCAATACGCCCTAAATTTATTTAGAGATATTTTGTACATCAGTGTGCATGCACCTCTCATCAACATTCATCCCTCGACAACCATCCTACATCGCCTGCGCCCACGTGAAGCAGACAGCCAAGAGCTACAGGCGACGACGCTGTCCTGTTGTCATTCCCTATTGTTGCTGCCTCACTAAATTATTAAGGAAGCTTCGCAACATTTAGAATGTCAGATTGCTCTCGATCTGCATAATTTTGTTCAAGTTGCTAGCAGAAAGAATAGAGAATAAGGTAAATGACGATGCACTACCCTATGTAAGATTTCTTAAACGAAAGCTCTGATCTTTGGGGCCTCGCCATGTCCGCCTTCCAGACCGATAGTCCAACCGACAGTATCATTGTTGCATTTGACTTCTTCGTGCCTATTCATAGGGGTCAAGACATGTAGTGTACAGGCCGTATCTATTTATTGCTACCTTTAGATGGGCTTTCTGTAGGTAACCGTTGTTGAGTTTTCAGTGAAATGTATAAATAGTGCCTCTGTGTGGCTACGAATACTAACACAGTCGAACACGGATGTATCGAATCTGAAGGGGCTCCCAAAAAGTTCGATATATAGGCAATTCGATATATGAAACAAAGATTGTGTACATAAACTTTCAAGGGGATTTTACATCTGTTCCATATACACAATAATTCGTTATGTATGTGGGTTCGATATATACGGGTTCGACTATATGTAGTTCAGGTCGGCAACTATCCCCCTTCCACTGCCGATAGGAATATTGTTTTTTGGGAACCAACAATTTATGGCGATGTCACATATTTCTCGCTTCCACGAACTGCTATGCAAAGCGGAGAACACATAGCGACACTGTACTAAGAAACAAACGATTGGGAGTTTTCTTACTTTAAACAAAATGATGGAATGCTTAGCTGTTCAGTTACATTATACACAGTTTTTTACCTCGGGTTTTCCTTCTGTATAATTCAACGCAGGAATGTGGACACTGATCGCTACCTGCCAGCATGTGCGTACATTCACACTGGAATAACTTGGCAAAAGAGATTCTGCGATCCCACGCACTGTGGGAAACAATGTTTATGCTCATTATAATTCTGATTCCCGTATTCATGGCGATGGCGTATTTATATTAGCAATGTCCTACAATTTCAGCTGTATTGTCATGTTCGTTGCCATTACATCGTAGTCATGTGGCTCTTCTTCAGTGCCGGCCTAATGCTGACCTCTGCTTCGGTGCCGGTCTTCTTGTGTCTCGCGGCATTACCCCCCGGGCGAAAACACGCGCACCATCCGGGCAGGTCAGAGTGCAGCATCAGCGGATGGATGATACGGCTTTAGCCGGGCAATATGAACTACGTCAGTCTTGACCGGCGCAGAAGATAACATTGGCTGTGCCGGTGCAACCTCATACGCCACGTCGGTAACTTGGCGCAGAACGTGATAAGGTCTATGGTAGCGTGGTAGAAGGTTCGTGGAGAGACCAACGTGTCGAGTTGGCGACCAGAGGAGCACTAAGGATCCAGGAGCGTAATATACATCCTTGTGACGGCAATCGTAAGGGTTCTTCTGTGACACCTGCGACATCTGATGGCGGTCGCGCGCGATATGAAGCGCAGCATGCGCCCTTTCGATGGCATCTTGTGCGTACTCCGATGGTTGTCGTGGAGCGGCTGGTAGTAAAGTATCCATAGGTAGTGTCGGTTCCCGGCCAAAAAGAAGATAAAACGGTGAACAACCTGCCGTATCGTGGCGTGACGAATTATAGGCAAATGTAACAAAGGGTAATGTAGCATCCCAGTCGCGTTGGTCGGCGGAAACGTACATGGACAGCATGTCCGTTATGGTGCGATTCAGGCGTTCGGTGAGGCCGTTTGTCTGAGGGTTATAGGCGGTGGTGACTTTGTGTTTCGTGGAACGTGAGCGTAGAAGGTCATCGATGACACGGGACAAGAAGTAAGGACCGCGATCGGTGAGCAGTTGACGAGGCGCTCCGTGATGCAGAATAACATCGTGAAGGAGGAAGTCGGCAATATCGGTAGCACAGCTGGTTGGAAGTGCGCGCGTAATCGCGTAACGCCTGGCATAGTCTGTCGCGACAGCGAGCTATTTGTTCCCTGATGCTGATGTAGGGAAAGGTCCGAGCAAATCGAGGCCGACGCGGAAGAACGGCTCTACTGGGACATCGATAGGCTGAAGAAGGCCGGCGGGAAGCGTCAGTAGTCGCTTGCGTCGCTGGCAAAATTCGCAGCGGCCAACATACTTCTGTACGGAGCGATAAAGCCCAAGCCAAAAGAAACGACGCCGCACGCGATCATAAGTGCGCGTTACACCAAGATGACGTGCTGTAGGTTCGTCGTGAAGCTGCTGGAGGACAGTAGTACGCATGTGGGAGGGCATCACAAGCATGTGTTCAGGGCCTTTGGAGTATACACTGTGGCGGTATAAAGTTCCATTATGTAAGGTAAACATCCGGAGTGACTCGTCAAGGGGCCCGGAACTGAGACGGTTGATGATGGAACGTAACGCCGGATCACGCCGCTGTTCATCGCCGAAATGAATTAACTAAGATATAGAAAGGACACAGGCATCGGTGTCAGGGTTGGTGCTGTCGGGTGGATCCACGGGATAACGGGACAGGCAGTCCGCGTCCTGATGTAATTGGCCACGCTTATGGATGACGGAAAACGAGTACTCTTGTAATCGCAAAGCCCAGCGTCCGAGACGGCCTGTAGGATCTTTCAGCGAGGAAAGCCAGCAGAGCGCATGGTGGTTAGTGACTACCGTGAATGGGCGGCCAAAGAGGTACGGCCGAAATTTGGAGATTGCCCAAACAAGGGCAAGGCATTCTCTGAGGCGGAGAGCAGGCGGCTGGCGTACGCTATGACGCAGTCACGACCATGCTGGCGCTGGGCAAGGACGGCTCCGATTCCGTATCCACTGGCATCCGTCCGAACTTCCGTAGGAGCAGATGGGTCGAAGTGCGCCAACAGAGGAGAAGTCGTTAGAAGGCGGATAAGCGCAGAAAATGCCTGAGCTTCTAGATGGCCCGAGACGAAAGGCGTATCTTTCTTGAGAAGGTCGGTGAGTGGACGGGCGATGTCAGCGAAATTTTTGACAAAGTGACGAAAGTATGAACATAAGCCAATGAAGGAGCGAACGTCTTTGGTTGAGCAAGGTGCAGGGAAATGCTTCACGGCGCGAACTTTTTCTGGGTCAGGTCGAATTCCTACACCATTAACAAGGTGGCCGAGCACTGTTATTTCGCACCGACCAAAATGGCACTTGGATGAGTTAAGCTGAAGACCGGCGCTGCGGAACACTTGGAGGATGGCGGACAGGCGCTGAATATGGCTGCGAAATGTCGTTGAGAAAACAATAACGTCATCTAGGTAACATAAGCAGGTCGACCATTTGAAGCTACGAAGGAGCGAATCCATCATGCACTCAAATGTGGCTGGCGCATTGCATAGGCCGAAGGCCATAATTTTAAATTGGTATAACCCGTCAGGTGTCACAAAAGCAGTCTTCTCGCGGTCCATGGAATCTACGGCAACCTTCCAATAGCCACACCGCAGGTCTATGGACGAAAAATAACTCGCTCCGTGGAGGCAATCGAGGGCCTCATCTATGCGGGGCAACGGATATACGTCCTTCTTAGTGATCTTGTTCAGGTGTCTGTAATCGACACAGAAACGCTAGGTGCCGTCTTTTTTCTTGAGAAGCACAATTGGGGATGCCCATGGGCTAGACGAAGGTTCTATAATGTCTTTTGCAGCCATCTTGTTGACTTCTCTTTGTATAATCGCCCGTTCCGCAGCAGAAACACGATACGGACGGCGATGAATAGGGTTTGCGTCGCTGTGTCGATTCGGTGCATGACAACGTTGTCTGGCCAAGTGGGCGGTTGTCGAAGTCAAAAACGTCCCGGTACGACGCTAACACACGGCAGAACTCATCAGCCTGCGCAGGTGAAAGGTCCGCGGCTATCATTTTGTTGAATTCACTGGTGGGCAAGCTGGTGGATCCTGCTGATCACGTCGGACTCAAAGCCGCCTGAGATGTTAGCGTGGATATTTGACAGTCGTTGAGGGATGCCAACGTTGCAAGCGCAATTCCGGATGGTAGAACACGGGCGGATAAGCCAAAGTTCAGCACAGGCAGATAAGCTTCGTTGTTGACACTTTCGACAACCGTGTAGGGTAGGGTCACATTGTGTGCCAAGACAACATCAGTAATAGGGGATGCAACGTAATCCCCGTCAGCGACAGCAGGAGAGGGCGTCAAAACAACATAAGTAGTGGATTGGGGCGGTAATCGCACCTACTCCGAAGAACACAGTTGCGTAGGTTTAGCAGGAAGAGTCTCGGGGGCGGAAGGAAGTTCAAGTTGCAGGGCACCGGTGCCGCAGTCGACGAGGGCTGAATGTGTCGACAAAAAGTCAGTGCCCAAGATCACGTCTTATGGGCACTGCTCAAGCACAAGAAACTGAGCGCTCGTCATATGGCCAGATATAGTAACGCGGGCAGTACACGTTGCAACAACAGTAGGTGTGCTTCCATCGGCAACTCTCACTGTACGTAGCACGGCAGGTGTCGGGACTTTCTTCAGCTTCTCACGAAGACTAGAGCTCATCACCGAGATCTGTGCACCAGTGTCAATAAGGGCCGTAACACTAACACCGTCGAGTTGGACTTCGAGAAAATTAGAGCGGGTAGGAACAGTCAGACGAGGAGTTTTCCGATGCGTAGCGTCCAGAGTTGGCAGGCGACGGGAAACGGCGGACTTGCGGCGAGCGAGATGGGCGATCGCGCGGTGATGGTGACCTGCTGTACACGTTGGTGCGAGTGTCGACGTCGGGCGTGTCAGTAGGTGGAGAGCGCGACGATGTTGTACGAGAGTAGCCGTCAGGACGAGGGTTCCGGGTGCTCCAGCCAGTCGGTGACGTCTGATGGCTCCAGCAGGGTCGCACAATATGCCCAACTCGAGAGCACGCGAAGCATATTGGGCGATCATCCGGCGTCCTCCACTCAGCGGGATTGCGGTATCGCGAGTAAAAGAGCTGGTTCCGCGGCGCGACTGGTGGAACTGGTGGTGTGACTGGTGGCACGCCAACAACGCACACAGAGGAGAGTCCCAAATTCGCGACCCATTGTCGAACCACGGCTTGAATCAATGAAACCATAGGCTGGTTGGCAGTCGAGACATCGGACAGGAGAGGGGCTGGTGACATTGCTTCTAGTTCCCGACGAATGATCCGTGTCAAAGTGTTCGAAAACGGCGATTGTAACGTAGGTAGTGGTTCCTCACATGATGACAATGCGGCTGTATTGGGGAGCCTAGTGAATTGCTGGGCGATACGGCGGGATTTAGCTTGTTCGAATCGCCGACACTCTGTCAAAATAGCATCCACGGTGGCGCAGTTCCTGAATACTAAGAGGTTGAATGCGTCATCGGCGATTCCTTTGAGTATGTGTCCGATCTTGTCCGCTTCGGACATGTTACCGTCAACTTTACGGCAAAGCGCTGGAATATCCTGAATATACGAAATGTATGATTCAGTAGATGACTGCGCGCAGGAGCCAAGTTCTTTTTTAGCGGCTAGTTGACGACCCAAGGGCTTGCCGAACAAGTCATTCAGTTTTTCTTTGCAAATGTCCCAGCTGGTCAGATCATGTTCATGCGTCTCGTACCAGACCCGTGCGCTTCCTTTCAGATAAAATATCACATTCGCCAGCATAAGCGTATCGTCCCATCTGTTCTGTTTGCTGACACGCTCATACCATGAAATCCAATCCTCGACGGCCACGTTATCTGTGCCAGAGAAGGTGCCCGGATCTTGCGGAAGCGATAAGATGACAGACGGCGGGGATGGCTGCTGCACGGTAGGTTCCGGCGCGGTGCGTGCTTCAGTGGCCATCACCGAGGGAACAACGCGGCGACCACTTCGGAGTTTCGTGCTTGGGTGATGGGGATGAACAGGCAGCGTACCCCGCACCTCCAGCAGAAAATGTTACACAGAAACGTATATTTACAAATATTTACAATATAGGAGAGTAGCACAGGCGTAGCAGCAACCAGCCAAGATGGCGAGGAGCAACCTCTACTTCCTCTTCGGTGCCGACCTAATGCTTATCACATTTTCGATAACGCGAATTGCGGCTTCGTTTACTGCACACTGTGGATGAATTGCGTAGCGCAGTAATACCACGTCATTTTTGCGATGCAGCAAGATTTCTTCGGCTAAAAATATTTAACATATACACTTGAGGCCATAATATAATCACGACACCTTCCCATGTACTTCGGTGAATGCAGGTGATATACATCGAATCGGGATATATCGAACTCACATATAACGAATTATTGTGTACATGGAACAGCTGTAGCATCCCTTGAAAAGTTACCTATGCAATCGTTATTTTATATATCCAATTACCTTTATATCGAACTTTTTTTGGAGCCCCTTCAGATTCGATATATCTGGGTTCGACGGTATAAGGAAAGACACATCCAATTCAGAATTTGATTACGTCAGCTTTTATCGGCTGTGAAATTGAGTGCACGTGTCTTTTCCATACGCCCATGCGTACAACGAAGCTCCATGACAACCGTTGCTAAGAAAACTCCGGAGTGGCGTACAAAAATGGCGTAGAAATTGAATGAGCAAAAATTCCAGTGGCGTTGCTTGCTATAGCTGAACCAGCAAAAAGAGGTACGCCTTAAGGGAGGGTGGCGGAGAACAGAAGCCAGTGCTGAGCTTTAACCACTTCGGGCTTATGTAGTCTTGTCATGCTGGTCCGGAATGAAAAAAAAAACCTGTAATTTTCATTATTATTACAATTTTTTGTTGCGGTGCTGGGCGGAATCGAACCCGCGTCATGGGCGTTCCTCAAGCGCAATGTCTCGATGCTTTGAAGCTGGATCACAAACGCCCGCGGTCAGCGACAGAATAGTTCTCTGCGTTAGCATCCAACGGAACACTGTGCCTCTCGGAGGCCACGCAAAAGGAAGCCGACTTCGCGGCGACAACGCTAGATGACGCAGCATGTTTTGGCTTCACTCTCACGAGTGAAGCCGACGGGCGCCGACGTGTCGAGTTGAGGTGCCGTTTCAGCGCAGCAGGAGCAGCGTGCCAAAGAGATAAGTTTTCTTATTTTATATTTCGCTCTTTTTTTTAGGAGGGCTAGCCTAGCCAAGCAATCGTTATAAATTATTTTCATGCTTTTTCACTTTCTTGGTGTTCTCGCTTAGATAAAAGTAAGTAACGAATAATTGTATTTTTTTTGGTCGCATCTAACGCCTTGATAGTACGAGATGATGGTTGGTACTAGGGGGAACCCACGCGTGCGTTGTTCTGAGTGCGAGCGTTCTTACGCGTTGGAAGAAACGCTGTTTAAGTCAGCACGCGAAGCGAACGGTGCATATTTTATCTGTAGGATGTGTGTGCTAGGGTTGCGGCTAGACCGTATAGAGCAAGAGAAGGATAAGCTAGCTAAGCGGGTTGGAAAGCTAAAAAAGGAACTTAAAAGAGAGCAGAAGCAGAGGACGGAGGTAGAAGAAAAGCTAGCTAACGTAGAAATGCAGCTGAGGACCACCATTCCCCAAAGCAATGGTGAACGCATCGAGGCGAGCACCGCGAATGGAGCTGGGTCCGATGCGAGTGCAGAGACAGCCGAACCCGCCACGCCGGGAAGCAGTGGCGGAAACGTCAGTGATAGTCATGAGGGGGATACCACTGACGCGGCCGCGGAAGAAAACAAAGCCAAGAGCAAGGATAAGAAAGGAGGGGAGGGCATTGTGACCTCGGGGGCAGCTTTCGGCGGTGAGGGGGAAGAAAAGCGTCGAGTTGTCTTTTTTGGGGATTACAACATGCCTAAAGTAGAACCGGCGATAACAAAGAGGGGACGTGCAGGCGAAGCAGTCCAGGTTAGCGCGCTTCCGGGAAAGCCGATTAGAGAGGTGATAGCGAAGGCCAAGGAACGCATGTGGGACACAATGGAGGAGAGATACCTAGTGGCGATAATGGTCGGAGTGATTGACGTACTGCACGGACGAGGGGCAGGGATCACAAAGCAAATAGCCAAAGGGGTCAACAACCGGCGGAATGTTTCAGAGGAAGTACAAATCGAGGTGTGCACGGTGCCAGAGGTTGAAAGGCAAGGTTATGAAATTGAAAGGGCAGTTCTTGCAGTAAACAAGGAAATTTGGACTCTAGCTAGAGCAATGAATTTTACGGTGACTGACATCAACCGAGAAGTGCACCGAGCAGGCCGCGAAGGCGTTTTGTGCGTGACGGGATACGTTTTAGCGAAAGGGTAGCAAGACCGGTGGGAGGTCGATTCGCGGCGCGAGCTGTAGCTTTTTTAGGCGTGCCCCAGGCAATCAGGAAGCAGAATTAAGTATTGGACGTAGCGAAACACCAGTAAAGGGCAGAATTAGACGACCAGGAGTAAGGAAAAGACGCAGAAAGGATAAGAATAGAGAAGGTAAAATTGGCTACATTAACATGCAGGGTGGTCGCAAGCAGGAAAAATGGCTGGAAATTCAATCGCAGCTGAATGATGAAGCGATTAGCGTGTACGCCTTGACAGAAACGCATCTAAGAGATTTGGAGCAGCCGCCTATTATTGACAATCTTGTATGGGAAGGGTGCAACAGAATGACCGGGTCAACGAAAGGCGGAGGCGTAGGCGTACTAATTAGGCGAGATCTGAAGTGGCGAAGGGTAAACGAGAAATGTAAAGAGCATTTGTGGATTAGCGGCACATGGCAAGTTAAAAAGACGTGGCTGGGAGTAGCTTACCTAAGGACAGGTAGTGATAGCAGAGAAAAAAATAAGGAATTTTTATTGCATTAGAGGCGATATTAATGAGTTCAGTAAATCGGGCCAGGTGATATTAGTGGGAGATATGAACGCACACATGGACGATTTAGACGGATATACTGATTACAACGGCTTTCTAGAGCTGGATCTGTGTGATGAACAGAACCTTATAGTAGTTGACAGGGAGAATAAGTGTCATGGACAGGTAACGTGGCAATACGGAAGCAGGCAGTGATGTATCGACCACGCCTTAGTCTCAGAAATGGTCTACGAACAACTAGACCAAATGATAATAGACGAAAATGGAAAAAAATAGCCTGGTAAGCGATCATAGACGTTTAGCATTAAAGTTTGGGCGAGATACCAGCGCATAACATGAACCAATAGCCTCAGAGTTCTTAAAAATGAATGACGAGCAAATAACAGAGATCGCAAACAACCTAGAGAAGATAATTGACGCTTTTCCTACAGCAGTCTGGGAATATAAGGAACTGGTGGACGTTATGCAGCATGAAGGCGGACACGGCAAAACAATTGTTGGATTGGAAAGAGGAAACCACGTAAGTGGTGGAACAAGCAAATCAAACAAGCTATAGAAGAGCGTAAAGAGGCATCTAGGGCTCATCGAGAAGCCAGAAATTTGGGATTAAAAGAAGAAGAGGTGCTCCTTAGATGCAATACATACCGAGAAAAGAAAAGGGTTACGAGTGAGCTCGTGCAAGAGAAAATTAAATGCGCAAGTGAACGTTGGGTGCATACCATTCACAAAAGGGACAAAGGCGCTCCGAAAAGATTCTGGACCATATAAAAGCACTCTGAGCTCCAACTAAAACTCGCAAACGTCTATACGGGATGAAGACGGTAACATCTAGGAAGGAGACGATGCGATGCGGTACATTACAGACGTTATTAGGGATAACTTCGGCACGAGAAAAAGCGTAGTTCAGACAACAGATCCAGCAACAGCAGAGAGGCCGGAGAGATCAAAATTTAACATAAAGCTTTTATTGGAAAAAGGCAGCAGAAAATGTCCCTAACCACACGGCAGCATGGGCCGAAGAAATCCCAATACAGCTAATCAAAAACCTCGGTCCAAAAAGCAAGGCACTGCTGACTAATGCCATAGAGCAAGTCATTAGAACAAAGAAAATTCGCGTTGAATGGCGTGAAAGCAAGATGAATCTCATCTACAAAGGCAAAGGAGATAAGGATAAGACGAGCTCGTACATGCCAGTTACAGTAACGTCGGTGATATATAGAATGGCAATGCAAGCCATGAAATTAGAACTGTCGAAGTGGGTAGAGGAAAACAATGTATTGGGGGAACTACAGAATGGGTTCACGCCAGGCAGACGCTTAGAAGATAATATGTTTGTACTAACTCAGTGCATAGAGATTTCAGTAGCTCAGAAAAGACCTTTATGGATAGCTTTTCTAGATATTAAAGGAGCTTATGACAACGTAGACAGGGAATTGTTGTGGGATATTCTTCAATACGAAGGCATAGATGACGATTTCGTGGAGCGGCTGAGGGAGATATATAGAGACAACGAAGTACAAGTGGTATAGGAAGATCGAAAAGGAAATGAAATGGTGGGAATGCACCAAGGATTGAAGCAAGGATGCCCTTTGTCACCGATGTTGTTCACGCTTCACGTCAAGGGTATAAAAAAGACGACTGGAAAACAGCGAATTAGGTTTTGTTTATCCTACATGCGTAATGGACAAATCGTGCAACAGAAGGTGCCTGGACTGATGTACGCAGACAACATTGTGCTACTAGCGGACAATAAAAAAGATTTACAGATAGTTGCGAATATCTGTTGGAATGCAGCGACAAATCTAGGCCTTAAGTTTAGCACAGAGAAATCAGGAATTATGATCTTTAATGAAGAGACGACTAACTTCGTGGTGTCAATTCAACAGCAAGTAATACCCATAGTGAAGCAATATAAGTACCTCGGCGTACACATAAATGAAGGAAAGAATTACTCAAGCAACCACAAAGAGAATCTGAAAATAAAGGGGAAGCGGAATGCAGCAATAATGAAACAGAGCACTGTGGGGCCAGAATAAGTATGAGGTGGTGCGTGTAATCTGGAAAGGAGTAATGGTGCCAGCGCTAACATTTGCAAATGGTATTATATGCTTAAAATTGGATATCTTGTCTAGTTTGGAAGTTAACCAAAGATCAGTAGGCCGGTTGGCTTTGGGAGCCCACGGTAATACCACATATGAGGCAGAGCAGGGCGACATGGGTTGGGCCTCTTTTGAAGTCAGAGAAGCACAGAGCAAAATTAGTTTTGAAGAAAGGCTCAGGAACATGGGTGAAAATAAATGGGCAGCTGAAGTGTACAAGTATCTGTACATGAAAAGCGTGGGCACAGAATGGAGGAAGAGGTCAAGGAAGTTGGCAACCAAGTACCGGATAATCGAAACTGTAAATAGACAACCAGGAGTAATCAGAAGGAAAGTGACAGAAATAGAGACCGTGAATTGGATGCAAAGAATGGAAACAAAAAGGACAATGGAGATTTACAAGAATGAGAAGAAAGAAATTAGAAGGGAAAGTCTGTACGATAACACAAAGGGCAGTGCCTTGCTATTTGAGGCACGAGCCGCTGGCCTAAGGACGAAAACATACCGGAGCACATATTCGGAACTAGATGAGGCATGTGTATGCTGTAGTACAGATCCAGAAACAACTCAGCACATCCTAATGGAATGCGACGGCATCCACCCAGCGAGAACCGTAGGTAACGTGCAACTCCCAGAAGCGCTTGGGTTTAATCTGGAAGGAAACATCAAGCGATCAGCCGTAGAGATAAGCAAGAGACGACTAGTGTGCTGGTGGAAAAAAAGCAGGGAAAAGATGGATACGACCTGATCTCTTAATATCATAGGAAGCGGTACAACGTAAATTTTTGAAAATAAAAATAATGAGAAGGATATAAAAATGCTAGATAAAGAACATGTATAGTATACCTGATTAAATCAAGCAGGCTAGGTGACTATTTGTCGCCGCACCGTTTCAAAGGGAATGCCAATAAATCATTATCATCATCATTATCAAAGCGTGAGAGAGAAACGCGTCATACATGACGCGTTTCGGCGGTGGCAATGCGGTGTGTATTGAAATATTGCTTCAATGGTGATATCATCAGCGTTGATAGTCATTGTGAAAGGGGTTATGCGGCAATGTCTTGCTCAGGATCTCGCAACCCGAGTGAATGTCATTTGTGGTTGTTGCGGAGGGAATTAAAAATGTTTCGGGGAGTTTGATAATGTCTGCAAAGATTTAAAAAATGTTGCAGTTTCGGCCGAAAGGCGAAGCATCGATTGCGATAGCAAATTAGTAGAGAGCTATTCGGAGTAGGGATAGTAGCTTTATCGGCTGCGTAAACTTGGACACATTGGCTTACTAACTGAATTAACAATCGTGGTGTCAGCGCGCACAAGCAAACATGAATAGATCACACTGAATGACCGCATACAACGACTGTCAAAACGCTGGCAGAAAGCGCAGGTTCGCGCGGTCTATCGCTTCAACGGAAACTGAGCGGCGAATGCGCAGCGCATACAAAGGTCAGAGCCGTGTGGAGATAAGAGACGGTGCGGGCGACCGGCACCGCCGGGCAAAGTGCAGAGGAGAAGTTGTTGGCAGCGGAGAAGTTCCCCCCCCCCCTCCCCCCCTCCCGCGCAGCCTTCCCGCTTTCATGCTTTCGCGTGGTAGATTCCAGTTCCTGTTAGGCCCGGTTGCAGGGGCGTAGCCAGAAATTTTTTTCGGGGGGGGGGGGGGCTTCACCGGTCCGACCGGGGGGGGGGGCAAGCTTCTGCTTTCCTCTAGGTCACGTGATCGATAATAAATAGCGTTAGTGTAAGCAGACTCTATACATGTATATCAAAGACATGGGACCCCCCCCCCCCCCCCCCCTCCTCGCGTGTGCGTGTGCTTGTGAAGAACTTAAGTAAAAAGTAAAGTAAGCTCAGTAAATACAGTAAGTACGACAGGTACAGTGGGCGTTTGGAGCAACGGTCTCTCATCGCGCCACTGAATGGACCAGTCTTCAAAAACGCATCATTGAGACGACCCGTGCGATCGGAGAAGACATCATTAATTGTTAATTTCCGTTAAGCGTAGATGGCGTCGTCCTCGTCGGGGCGAAGTGCGTTTCACAAGTCAAGGACGGCTATGCGCGTGAAAATGCACGTGTGACCAGGCTATACCTACTCCCATAGCAATAGCTTGTTCGCTGCCTCTTTGCGCTAGAAAACTTAAATACGCGCAAAAACGCGTAAGGCGTTTTTTTTTCGAAGCTTTCGTCGCCCTGCACCCTCATACGAGAGGGTTGCATTTCGTGCGGCAAGTGCATGGGCCGTTGTGTCTTCCGCTCTGTGCGAGCGTGCAGCCATCATTTGCCTTTACGTCAACAGATTCAGAATTGTAGAGAATATTTCACCGCTCAGCACAGATATGGCATGTGTACGCATTTTAAGTAGCGCGTGCAACTCAATTCTGCTTCACTTAATTACGCCGGTGCAAACAGGAAGCGGCCTTGTACCTCACAGAATCTCGACTGATTGGTGTACTAGTGATGCAGGAATGAACTCCGGTTTTGTTCAGTGCATAGTGCACATAATAAATTTCTCAGGACGCGTGAACTCCAACGAGAACTGTCAGCGTCTGCAACAAGAATTTACTTACGCTGTACTGCGCACAGCAGTAATTCATGCTTGTCGGCTATCTGTTTCGTGCATTCTATTGCGAGTCGGCGGAATTTCACTGCTGTCATCAACCCCTTCGTGCGTACATTGCTGGTTTGGGATTCCACAACAAAACAGCAACTGCCAGCCTTCCGTAATTGCTGGTTTGGAATTCAACAACACAACAGTAATTACCAGCCTTCCGTAGGGGCGCAATCGCAAACAAGAGACGTTTCTCGCGCAGACTAAGCCTACGTTCTCACTTGGAAAGCGGCAAGCGGGCGGAAAGGCCGAAGCGGCCGGAAACTTTTTTCCGCGCCTGTCCAAGTTGTTCACATTTGTTTTGCTACCGCCGCGGCCGCCGCTGCCGTTTTCGTCCAGATCCGTCTAGTCTGCGTACGTTTGTCGGCGTGGTGGCGCTCATTATCGCATTATTTCGAGCGGTATGTTCATTCTTTGACCCTTGTACCGTCATCAAAAGTGATCATTTTACGCAACTTCGCGTGTCATCTGCGACCTTCGGTAAATTCCTCGTTGGCGTTCCGTAATTCTCCGCACACGGGTGCGGTAGCGCTGAGTCACAGGTTGGTGCCTAGGCGTGATAATATTTCTTTAATAGCTTGTATTTACAAGTTGTAATAACATTTCATCATTTCGTATTGTCGGCGCCTCCAGGACACCAAAGAGGCAACGGGAACACCACAGCTAAAACCCGGGCTGGCCCTTGTGTTGGGGCTCGCCAAAGCCTGCGCGTCCTACGTGAGACCTACGCTCCCAATCTATCGTCGCGACGAGAAAAGCACCCCGCGACTTCTGCAACATACCGTACACGTGCGAGGAGAATTATGGAGAGCCAACGAGGAATCTGCCTAACTATTGTCTGCCATGGAAGTGGAAGAAGAAATGGCTTTCATACTTCTACCTACTTGTTTTCTAGAAATGGACAATAAATAAACGGAAGACGCGGACACCTCAGAAACGGCGGTGGTGGGTTCGCCTGGCTTTGCAAAAGCGCGAGAAGTTGGGTCACGCCAAGGCTTCGTTGCCACACCTCCGGTCGCGCGACGTTGAATACTATCGCGAGTATTGCTGACAGTACGTTTTAGTGCCACTCTCGTCGTAGAGCAAGGGCTGGTTCTTGATCGCGTCGATCAGCATTACAGCCTACACTTTTGGTGCCATGGTTTTGGTACCCGGTGCCATTTTACGACCGGTTGTTTACATGCTAGTGTAGCTTCCAGTGAAGCAGAACGACTTTCCGCCGCGTTTCCGCTTCGCCATGGCGAAAAAATCGGCCCGAGACCGATTTGGCTCACAGCCTGTTTTTCTGCCTGTTTTGCCGCCTAGGCGGGCGGATTTTTGCAAGATTTTGCCGCTTCCTACAGCTTTGAGACCAAGTGTGAACGTAGCCTAAAATCCTGCGCGAGCGCGGCCTAACCGGCACCTGAAGGGAAGCGGCGGAAATGTATACCGGAGATTTCGACCACCTGGGGTCTTTAACGTGCAACCTAAATCTAAGTAAACGGGCGTCGAGCGTTTTCACCACCATCTAAAATGCGGCTGCCGCATTTGTTGCTTCATTTGTTGCGCATTTGTTGCTTCAGAATGCGGCCGCCACATTCTCGCCCAAAACTTCACAGAGTGTGAAAGCCTTGACAAACACCGTGACAGTTTTGTCCATATGCAGACATGATTCGCTGTAAATTACCAACCCAAACAGAATCGCCCAGGATTTAAATTGTGATATTAGCACTGGTTTCATGAATTATGTCAGCGCGAAGCGACGAAAAGAAAGGGTGGGTAAGTAAGGGGGGGGGGTTGCGGAAAAAATTTCGGGGGGGGGGGGGGGGTTTGAACCCCCCCTTTGGCTACTCCACTGCCCGGTTGCAACATAAGCATTTGGTGAAGCAGCACAGCGTCGCCCCGCCTCCCTCGCTCCCTCCGATACCCCCACGGCCTTTCGCGCGACGGTCGCGTTTGCTTTTCGTCGTGTGTTCGCTCTCCGTGATTGCGCGCCTCCCCCGCGCGCTTTCGCTCGCGCATACGGCGCGCGGCGACGATTTTATCACCCTCGGAATCTATACCGAACCTCACGGCGACGCCGACGGAAGAAATCCGGTTGAAGTGTCCATATAATTGCTATCGCAATAAAAAGAATGTTAAGAAGAAGACGCGCCTCCGTCCAGCGGCATCGCCAACGCTCGGCCCGCTCTGCTCGCGCTGTTGGTCGCTGGTGTTTTTGGAGACGGTGCTCCACGCTGCCTCGCCGTTCTTGGAACTCGTAGTGTCCTTGAAGGACACCGCCAATAAACCTCTTCTCAATTGGTAGAGGTGCGGGACTTTGCAACGCGCCTACCACGTTTGAGCGACTCATGGACAATACGCTGCGTGGCCTCAAGTAGTCTATGTGTCTTTGTTACCTCGACGATGTCGTGGTTTTCTCGCCTGACTTTCCGACCCACTTACTTAGCCTTGGACATGTTTTGACGTGTCTCACCAAAGCTGGCCTGCAACTGAACCTCAAGAAGAGCCGCTTCGCCGCGCGGGAGCTGACCATCTTAGGCCACACCGTGTCCAAGCAAGGCGTTCTACCGGACCCCTCGAAACTTCGTGCAGTCGCTCAGTTCCCGAAGCCTACTAACGTCAAAGAACTATGCAGTTTTGTGGGCCTGTGCTCATATTTCCGGCGCTTTGTCCGCAATTTCACACCGATCATGTCGCCCTTGACCCAGCTCCTACGCGGTGGCGTGGACCTCTCCTCCTGGTCTCCTGCATGCGACGCCGCGTTTGCTACACTGCGTAGTCTTATTACCTCTACACCTATTCTTTGCCATTTCGACCCGACAGCTGCAACTGACGTGCATACAGACGCCAGCGGGGTCGGTCTTGGCGCCTTCCTCGCGCAACGCAAGCCCGGCTACTCCGAACACGTGGTCGCCTATGCGAGTCGTACGCCGACAAAAGCAGAGGCCAATTACAGCGTAACTGAAAAAGAGTGCTTGGCTCTAGTATGGGCGCTTGGCAAGTTCCGCCCATACTTACACGGCCGCCCATTTGATCTGGTAACGGATCACCACGCGCTTTGTTGGCTCGCCCTGTTGAAAGATCCATCTGGCCGCTTAGCACGCTGGGCACTCCGAATCCAGGAGTACGATATTCGCGTCGTCTACCGCTGTGGACGCAAGCACACTGACGCAGATCCCCTGTCCCGTTCACCTCTACCTCCCGACTCGGCCTGCGGAACCACTTGCGCTCACCCCCTGTCATCTCTTGACCGTGACTCGATTGGCACCGAACGACGCCGTGACCCGTGGATCGCTTCCCTTTTCGCCTATCTTTCTGGATCATCGACCACTCCTGTATCCCGATCCCTCCGACGCCAAGCTGTTCATTCCGCCATTCGTGATCAACTGCTTCACCGACGCAACTACGCTCCCGAAGGCCGTAGATGGCTACTAGTCATTCCCTGCAACTTAAGATCCCAAATCTGTGCCTCTTTTCCCGACGATCCGTAATGTGGCCACGCCGGAGTATTATACTTACGAACGTATAAGCCATCGCTACTACTGGCGGGGAATGTACACTTTCGTACGAAAGTTTGTTCAGTGCTACCCTGACTGTCAACGTCGCAAATTACTACCTTTACGTGCGTCTGGCACCTTGCAGCCGCTTCCGTGCCCTGCCAAACCCTTCGATCGCGTAGGCATTGACCTCTACGGCCCGCTTCCCATGACACCGGATGGCAATCGGTGGATCATAGTTGCTGTGGACCATTAGACACGCTACACCGAAACCTGCTGCTCTACCGAATGCTACAGCGCGGGATATAGCCTCTTTCGTCCTGCATCGCTTCGTCCTTCGACATGGCGCACCTCGAGAACTTCTCAGTGATAGAGGTCGCGCCTTCCTCTCCGAGATCGTCGAAGCTCTGCTTTCGGAATGCCACATTATTCATCGAACGAGCACGGCTTACCATCCGCAAACTAGCAGGCTCACGGAGCGGTTTAACCGCACTCTCGGTGATATGCTCGCGATGTACGTGGCATCTGATCATGGCAACTGGGACCGCGTACTTCCGTTTGTAACGTTCGCATACAACACCGCGATACAAGCTACAACGGGATTTTCACCTTTCTTCCTCCTATATGGACGGGAGCCATTGCATACCATTGACACTCTCCTTCCATACCGTCCTGACGCTTCCGAGTGCCCACCTGTGTACGAAGCTGCCCGACAAGCCTAAGAGTGCCGCCAGCTCGCGCGCACCTTTACGTCACAAGAACAACAGCGCCACAAGGAAGGACGCGCCCACTCACTGCCCAGTCCCACGTATGCAACAGGGTCTCTTGTATGGCTGGCTGTTCCTTGCCAAACTCCAGGCCTTTCCTCAAAACTCGTACCAAAGTACGAAGGGCCTTACCGCGTCTTGGAGCGAATGTCCCCGGTGAATTTTCTCATCGAGCCACTTTCTCCATCTGACGACATGCGCCGGCGTGGACGTGACCTCGTCTACGTGGCGCGTCTCAAGCTCTTCCATGACCCTCTGCCAACAACCTCTTAGGTCGCCAGGATGGCTCTTTTTCTGCGGGGGCGATTGTGAAGAAGAAGACGCGCCTCCGTCCAGCGGCATCGCCAACGCTCGGCCCGCTCTGCTCGCGCTGTTGGTCGCTGGTGTTTTTGGAGACTGGTGCTCCACGCTGCCTCGCCGTTCTTGGAACTCGTAGCGTCCTTGAAGGACACCGCCAATATAGCCTCTTCTCAAGAAGAACAACAACATTACCGCAGCATTGCAAGTAACAAAAAAAAACTTGCCAGATTGATCAGCATTTACATAGAGTTAGTGGGACTGTATAATCATATGCTGGGAATAGCACTCCATGCAACTGATTTCAAGAAAATGAAGGAGTGCTGATTTAGTTAGTATTGTCGACAATTATGATTTTGAGCATTCCGACAAGATGTTCGTTGAGTACCATAAACGCATTTGCGAAAAAAAATTAACTTTAGGAATGCTCGCATAATAAACATGAGGTTGGCTAGAATGCAAAAAAATTAATTTTGACAAATTTCTGAACTGATTATTTCCATCGCTGCCGAAGCGTCGCACTGGCGCATGCAGAACCAGTGGAAGATCGCCCACACCCAATATGACACTGCACACTTGCTGACGCTGGTTTCATATACAGCTACTCCTCAATGCCGCAAGTAGTGTGTTCTAAAACACATGCGTCGTTACATGTTGCCCTTTGGACACCAGGCAGCTAACTTCAATGCGTCAGCTAGCTGAATTAGTGTTATCTGTGACCACGGTTAGGAAATGAATTGGTAGTAATGTGCAGCCGCTTTGGCATGCGGCCAAATTCAAATGATGCCTGAGCGGGATACCATTTTTCTGCTTCGTTCTGAGCTCCCGACATCATTAGTATTGAGAGGAAAAAGTCTTTACTTGAGGTCTAACCAAAAACATTATAAGTATTCAGCACCGCTATACCACTTTTGCTATTTGTCTCATGCGTAATACAGTGCAGATTTATAATGGGAAGTGCCAGTGACACACGTACAACCACACGTCGAAATGGCGTTGAAGACGTGCGCTATCACTATGACTGTTGTGAAGACAGTTCGCTTTAACGATGACCCTTCTGCAAAGGAACATGGTGAAATTGTCGAAGGTAGGCCTGCTTAAGCGACGGATAACCTCCGGATATTTAGAGAGTATACGCAGTATGAAGCATTGAATCCTATTATTGTATTATGATTGTTTCAGTTCGAACACACACTCAACCTGAAATTTACTTTATCATCGGGTTTGTGCACTATACAGTTGCCCTGTGATTGTCGAATATCAGCTCATAAACAACGAGGGACGAACGTGGAAGAGACAGGCTACACAGCACTGTGTATGTCCCTTCTACGTTCGTCCCTCGTTTTTTTACGCGCTGGTGTTTGACGATCATGAATGACCAACTAGCCCGGATGCCAGCTTTAGCTAAGTTACTCGGGGAACAAGAAAAAGTAAGCTGACGACTTCTGACCAGTTATCTGGAGCGGAGAAAGCTTCGTTGGCCACTCTGGGCTTTTTTAATTGCTTCTGGTCGGAGACTAGTCACAACGGTGCTCTTGAATACACGATTAATCGATTCGACGACTAAGCGCCGCAATGATTTTCGATTAGAGCAGAGGCAGAGATGATTGCTGTGCGCTGCCGCAAAGGAGCTCTTGAAGGTAATTTCACCTGGAGAAGCCATCCATAGAGAAAGCCCTTTGCCACCGCGAGTTTGAGCTAACAACCAGCGCACTCAGATGATACTGAATATGTTATGAACACACGAGATGACCGATTTCTCGAATGGTCTTTCGGAAATAATGAACCGCCTGATATTTCAATTGGTCTTCGCATATGCACTCATGGCACGCGAGTGCGTCATAAGAAAAGGATACGATAAGATTGTTCGCAAACCTACTGCTGTTGTGGCTTGAAGGCGTGTCCAACAGTATTCCAGAAAGAAGTATCTCTGAACCTGGCCGTTCTGCTGTTTCCTCCTACGTGCAAGTACGGAGGATACTAATGAATAGAAGCGGTGAGTTTTCAAACGTTCTTTAAAACATGCATTGGGACTAAAGAAGTTGCCAGAGTGAGCGTTTGTAATGTTCTAATTATCCTATGGAAGCACAGTTTGAAGAGTGACACTATGAATGTCGACCTATACACAGAATTTAAACAATTTTGAAACTGCTTCAGAATCAAGATAATATAAACGAGTCATTGAACATGCGCGCCTGCAGCTTTGAAATAAAGGACAGAACAGGAGAACGCATGGGCTAAAAGCAATTCTAGCCGACGTAACATAAAACATCTTGTGGTATATGAGTCCGCATGTGACAGTATTCTAGAATGAAGTCTCTGTGAACCATTTCATCCCGCTTTTTACTGCTACGTACGATTACGTAAGACAATGAATCAAAGCTACGGGGTTAGAAACGTTAAAACCATGCATTTGGATAAAAACAGTGGTCGGTATTCTAGAAAGAAGTCTCTCTGAACCATTTCATCCTGCTTTTTACTGCTACGTACGATTACGTAAAACAATGAATGAAAGCTACGTTGTTATTAACGTTAAAACAATGCATTTCGATAAAAGCAGAGGTCGGAGTGAGCGTGATCCTACGGAAGCACAGATTTGAAGAATAACTCATTAGATCTCCCCTATAAAGGAAACTGAAACCATTGATAAAGCTGCTGCGGAATAAAGATGACCTGATTGCGTCGATGTAAACGCGCGTCTGTAGTTTGAAAGCAAAGAGCAGAACAAAAACTCATAGGTTAGAAATGCTGCTGGCCGTTGCAACGTGAAAATTCAGGAGTCTGAAGTCGCTAGGAGTAGAGCACTGGCGGCCGAAGACAGGTTCTGTGAGGTACCAATACTTCTGATCTTGAGGGTGCCGGATTTCGTATTTGCTGATTTGCAAGATTTCATGGATGAAATCTTGTAGCTTCTCCCTTGAAACAGTTCGGTGTGATTTTCTGTGGCATTTTCCTAGAGATATCGCTCACAAATACTGTTCACATGATGACATTAAATGTTCTAGTTTAAAACAGACATGACACTTGCGATAATATTTTCTGGTACCACCTTGAAGACGAAGGCTGCTGTGATGTGAGAAGAGTTACGACAATAATTTGCCACATGTTTGTTTTTGGATAGCACCAGTATCGCCAATGAAGACTGCGGGTAAGGTTGCGTTCTGGCTTGTTCGGCATAGAAAGAGACAGAGAACAAGAAACCATACTGCTACTGAAATTTAGCAAAATATTTTTGCAGCAACGCGTAGAGTTTGCAATGTTTACAACAGTAAGTGGCTGTCAACACGACGGGCAACTTTCACGGGACTTATTACAACCCTTGACGTCAGTCAAGAAGGCAGACTATGTGTCCGCCGATAGTCACTAGCTACAAGCGACAAGGAATGCAAATGACATGTCGGAATGAGAAAGAATGAGCTACTGTGCTTTTCTTAAGTCACGCATGGGTTTTGTGTATGTGTAGCTCGCTAAATATGCTTGGAGAAATTTTGTTGATTACTATGTGCATCCCTGTAACACGTGTAAATGAAGGAATTATGAAGAATTAATGATTACTAGATTAGATATGAGAAACAAAGTACGAAACGCTTTGGGGTCCGAAATAAATATTGTACTGATCCCTACGAATGAGCGATGCGCATACAGCGATTAGTATTTACGTCAGATTCACTAGTTATTGCCCTTTTCCCTTGATTTTATTGAGTTACTTCATTTAAATAGATTATGTATGCCTTCTGGGATACATAGGCATCTAACCACATAGTAATATTAGCTTTGCTAACCTGCAACATACATTTCTCCCTTTTAGTGCTTCCTTAACCTGATGCATGTTTCGTCATCACTGTACATTTAAGGATGTTTTTCTTCATTTCTTCCTTAATTTATCTTACCTCAAGCGATTCTTTTTGTTTTCTGCTTTCAAAGTATCAGAATGATGCAGCTTATATTTGTTTAGATTGCGTTTGTATTTGCATGAATAATATTTAACGGTAAGGTAATGGTGCTCCTATAGTGCATTTCGGTATTGATATTGCAAGCAGAAATAGATAAAATTTTGCGCTTTCGTAACATTTTAGTGATTTTAAAACTACATTGAGAACTATTATGAGAATATGGGGCAACGAGAAATGTCTGTCCTGCAAAGTAAGCCCTATGGCCCGAAATTCTATTCGATTCTCGACTTTTAGGGTAACAAAACGTGCAAAGTAATCAGAGTTCTCTTTTTCACAGGGGGCATTTTTCATGGAAATCAGAATACAGTAATTAATATCGCTAATGTAGTTAGCTTTAATCAAACATTCGCATAAAACGAATAAAAAATTTCAAATCGAATAAAATTTGGAAATTCGCGCAAGCCCAGTGATAAGATCAAGCCGGAACCTAACAGGAATGCGAGGCAAGGATTCGCCTTCGCTCAGCAAATTAATATTTTGCCGACACTCATTAATAAATTAATTGCCTCATCGTGTGCCCTCAAACTGATAATCTTGTATTTATGCAAGGGAGGCAGTATGGTTCGAATTCTTCGCACGAGCAAAAATTCAACAGTGAAGGTTGCAGAAAAGGTTACTCTACACGTCCGGTTTCAAGAGCCAATGCCATACAGTACATCTGAAACTTAGGAGCTGACAACAAACTTTTCTGAGAGAGAGAACCACAGAGAGAACATCTCTGATGAAATGTGGAAGTGACCTGATTCTGTGTGCCCAGACATTGCTAAATAATATAATTGGGCGAATACTGACTTTTTGAATACGAATCCACTACGAATAGTAAGTACTGAATATCGAGTAGTCAAATGCAGACGCATATATTTATAGAATAAATATTTATTTCTGTGTAACTAGGTAACACGCTTGTACTGACAAGTGAAAGATAGACAGCCAACTATGAAGGACACCTAGGATCAGTTTTAAACACACGATCCCCATAATTGTCATCAAAAGAACTGCACGAATGGCCATTCGACATCTTTAGAGATTGGTTGCGAGCAAGCGTTCCAAAAATGACAGGCTGGTGTATGACTAGCTTAATGAATGGTTGTTGACAAAGTCAAGGCTGCTGTTTTGTGTGCCGCAAGATTTGCGTGTCGTAAACAGAAGGAAGGGTGCGTTATAAGGAAAAGATCAATGGCTGTAGCGTAAAAGATAAAAAAAGTTGTCGCAGTTTCACCTTTGAGGCGAAGCATCAATTGCGATAGCAAATTTGTAGAGAGCTATACGGAGTAATGATATTAGCTTTATCAGCTGTATAAACTTGGACATGCTGCAGCACCGGCAACACGTAGAACTGTTGTCGACGCCGTCGGCGTTTTGCCCGCGTTCGCACAAAATGCGTGCGGCGTTGGTGACTGTTGCCGGAGCCTCTGATATAAATAGGCACTTGGTGCCGCAGCTAAACGTCGCCTCCCTTCCCTCCCCCTCCCCCCACGGCCTTTCGTGCGTCAGAAGAAGGCGCGTTTGCTCTACATATATGGCGATTGTAAAGGAGGAAAGAGACGCGTACTTCTGCAGCCCTTAAGGGAGCACGGCACAGAATGCGCGTTTGTTCTCCGCCGTGCGTTCACTCCCCGTGAAAGCACGCGTCCCTCGCGCCCTTTCACTCGCACATACAACGTTCGGCGGCACGCGGCGACGATTTCATCTCCATTGACGTCATACGGAACCTCACGGCGACGGCGACGGCGACGCCGACGGCCGAAATCTGCTTTGGAGTGTCCATATAATTGCTATCGCAATAAAAAATAACCAGATCACACACACAAAAAATGGGGGCAAGTGAAGCTTGTCGTGTGTGTATCTGACCTACTAGTTTTCCTACCCTTTCCTACTGCTTTTCCCTCCCTTTTGTAGTACTTGTCCTTCCCTTTCCTTCTACTTTTCGTTCCCTTTCTTGCAACTTTCAGGCCTCGGTACGGAAGCCCTCACGGTCGGGTGGGCACGTCTATGGGTATGTCGACAATGGTGGACCAAGTCCGCCGTTGTCGCTTGCGTTCGATGTCTCGCGTTTGCTCGGCGGCGTGGTTAGCAGCATTCGCCCGTCCATTGCCGCTTGCGATTCTTCGAAATTAAATTGCTTCAAAATCAAATCTGTCCGTCACGTAAGACAATGAATGGCTCATACCTCCTTAAGCACTGGCCCATACCCCCGTAAACGCGTTCTCCCCGTTACGACGACAGAAGAGAAGTGAAATTCTACGCTGGAATGATGAGCGGCAACGGAGCCGGTTGCGAAAGAAGACGACGACGACGAACGTGGGTGCAATGGCACGAGCGTGTACCACTGCTTCTAGTTTCATGCTGACTTCGTAGGGCAAGAAAAAACGCACCAAATGCCAAGCCACGGGGCGAAAGCCCTTTCAGTAATTTCTACTTGTTATGTTTTGGGCAAGTACATACCAAACATTGCTTTCTATTTCAGCCAAGCCTTTCTTGGGAAAGAAGGTTAGAGTTGCAGCGGTGCATGTAAGTACAAGTAATTTATTTAAACTGAACCAGGCGTGAATTTGTGCTTGAATGCTGTACACGTTGAGTTTTTTTTACGCGATTTTCTAAAGTGTGAAAAACCCCATGAATGAGCACACTGATATGCTGGAAGTAGACTGTTCGTCTGAGCAGCACATGCTGCAGCCTATTAAGTTATATTAGCTGAGCAATCTCTACTTGCAATTCTCGTCTCACATGGGAACGTCGAAGTCAAATTCTGTAACTACACAAAAAATGGCTACGAATATTGCGTAAAAATAGCAGACTATAACGCAATTCATTTTTTCAAATTCCTGTAAAATGGTCACTTTCTGAATGAGAAAATGCGAAATGTAAGCGCATCTTATGAGATCCTCTTGACATGTCAACGACAAAAAATAAAGCTTAATAAACCTGGATGTACATAGTAAGCTTGGTTCTTTAGGTATATTGATGCAATACCTAAATCTAGGGCCATCGCTATTGAAAGAAGCACTATCATAAAATAAGCACCTCAAACAAATATAGCACACAGTGTGAGATTTACAATGATAGGAATAACTGACATCCACGCGTAAGCAGCCCCAATCTACAAAGAAAACTCACACGGATTTCTCAGAAACAAAGCTTCCTAGTTGAAGAGAACTTCGTCCTCATCCGGAAATTTTTCTTCAACTAGGAAGCTTTGTTTCTGAGAAACCCGTGTGAGTTTTCTTTGTAGATTCGGGCTGCTTACGCACGGATGTGATTTTTTTTTTTTCCTTTCATGAACGTTCCCTCCTCCTTGCCAAAATTTGCGAATTCCGCAGAACTGACTTGCCACCCGCCGCCGTGGTGGCTCAGCGGCTAAGGTGCTGCGCTGCTAACCACGAGGTCGCGGGATAAAAATACCGGCCGCGGCGGCCGCATTTCGATGGGGGCGAAATGCAAAATCGACATGTCCCCTGCATTGGAGTACGCTAAGATCCTCTTGGTGGTCACAATTATCAGCAGTCCCACACTATGGCGTTCCTCATAATCAAATCGTGATGTTGAATCGTAAAACGCCGGAATTCGATTCAATTTGCAACTGATTTGCCACGTGGGATCTTTAATTGTAAACAACAGCTTACGTGACTTAAATTGTAACATAGCCGCAAGCAGCTAAAAGGCATGGCCACCATAATTACCATCACTCAAAGTTGAGCTGAAAGCGAGTAGCTGCTTATAATGATGACGCAGTAACCTGTGCTTTAGCAAGTGGAAAATTCGTGCAGAATCACAATAAATCTAGGCAGTGATTGCAGTAACAGCACAAATTAAGAACCTCTCATTCAATTTTGCCGCTGCGCTACGACACCCGGGGCCGCCCGAACTTCCCTACCGTTAGGTTAACAATAAAAAGTTAAAAAAATTCATGGCGGTGACCTTGATATGTTTCATCACGTGTTGCAAATTGATGGGCTGATCACATCTGGCGAAAAAAAATTAATTTCGTAATGAAATCAAACGAGACAATTTACTGTCGTCTTTCTGCTAATCCTTTAATGGGAAAGTCACATCTATGTAGAAATCACCTGATCCGGCGTTTTTTGCAAGGCATGGTAAAATTTTATGAATACTTTTAATACTCTGTTTAAGAAAAAATAATTATCGACAGCCGATGAAATAAATGCAGGGGCCATCTGACCCTTGCCGGCAAGGGTCCGCTTAAATTTGCTTCAACGCGCAAATGCTTGGAAAATGCTTGCATTGTTAAAACACTTCGTGACTGTAGCTTACATTTACTCGTGAGAAAAAAAGAAGGTTCTAAAGATGCCCAATAGCTTATTTCTTTTAGTGCATTAAGATTTACACCTTTAGCGCGCAATAACCACCCACTTTTGTATATTGCTACGATGGATAGCCCACAAAACTCACCATTGTGAATGCACGTGTAAAGGCATGCACGTGAAAAAAAAGAAAAGAAAAGAAAAAGGGCGCTGATGCCGTTGGTGGTCGACGCGCTGGCGAGAAGTGCGGTCAAACTATTTGAGTGTGGCCTGCACTATGCCGCTTTGTCTGTCGTGTTTCGGTCCGTTTTACCAGGGAAGGGGTTACGCGTAATTTTTCATGCAAACCCTCAAAGGTCAGTGGGACAAATGAGTCCAACTTTTCGAAAAATCCGTCTAGTTACAGTGGGAGAAATACGTCCCGCTTTTAAAACTAAATGGCCGTGCTTGTACGAAAGTAAAATTACTTCCAAAAAAAAAAAACAAAAAAAACATCTAAGTACCTCATTTGCATATACCGCACAACATTTCGAGAGTTTCGGTTCACGAGGGAAGCAGCGAGAAATTATTTTGTACTGAGACGCTAGAGGTCACAATGGATGTGACATATACAGGTCTACGTCCCATGTTTTGAAATACCATTTAGTATCAGTGGCACAAATACGCCCCTCTTTTTGCTTAAAATGAAATTTGTCGTGGAGTTGTCAACAAATCGTTGTTTTGCTGTCGCCGTGATCGTTCCATCGTTGTTATTCCAGCTTCGTCATCGGATACTTGTCAGTCGTTATCGCCATGCCATGATTGCATACACTCGTCTTCATCCCATTGTCCTCACGCTGAAGTCGTTATACCGTCTTCGTCATGGAAGAATGGCCATCCCTTTGTCATACAGTCGTCATCATAGTGCCGTGAGCTCTGCCAGCGTATGCTTAAGAATCCGGCGAGCACTCGAGCATCGATGAGGTGCGTAGTTTTTAAACGAGAACGCCATTAGCCCCGAGATCTTTGAGTGGCCCCCTCGCGCGTGTGTTATCTGCGGAGGACGGACTCCGCTGCTGCGCCGCGTGTGCTGTCGCTACGTCAAGGCAACCTGACGCTGTCGGCCGAGCTGCTCTGCTAAAATTTTTTAACGCGCAAGCGTGCATGACGCGTCTGGGAAATCGGCGGTATTGAGTCGGAAGCCGCCGAGCTGGGAGAGGGAAGCGAGTGCCCTAAATAGAGGACGCCTGGAGGTGGAGAGGAGGAGCTGTATATGTGGTACTTGTGCATCTATATGTGCATGTGGCCTGCACGTTTTACGACTTATTAAACACTGGATCTAAATGAGAATTGCTTGCTTCATATATATATATATATATATATATATATATATATATATATATATATATATATATATTGTCGAGATGACTACCGACAAGAGAGCAGCAGCAGCTACTCCAAACAAGGGAGGGTATAGCTAAAGAAGCTTTCGCTCCGAAACTCCATATGGTTGGATATATCGTTGTTGGTAGGGTCGGAGAGAAACGGAAGCACGAAGGAAATCATTGACGTCTCTATCAGCAAACCATTTGTGTGGTTCTTGGGAAGAGAGGTCAATATTTAAAGCTGGACGCGTGGCTTGGCAGTTTGCGTGCTTTGCCTCTTGCCTGATCGAGCTGTCGTTTTCTTTCCACGTACTGACTACGACTTGCAGAACTCTCTTCCCGTCTGTCATCCCAGGCGATTTGAACGTACATCACCAGCTATGTGGAAGCACGAAGGTTGACTCCAGAGGCGGGAATATTGTCTCCTTTTGCCACCGACCACGATATGTGATGTTTGAATATCGCCATCGCAAGTGTAGCAATTGCTTTGACTTGACTTAGGTGTCACGGCACTTCGCGGCAAACGCTGCAGCGTGCAGACACAGTGCCCACTCTCTCCATCTTTCCTCTTTGCGTGCCCACTTTCCCTCACCCCAGTGTAAGGTAGCGAACCGGCCGCTCGTCTGCATGACATCCTTGCTTTTTCTGTCCTTTCTTTCACTTACTCTCTACCCGTCTGCTATTAAAGGGGCCTTGAAGCTCTCCTCAGGCTTCCTGAAAAAAAAAAAAAAAAAAGCCTAACAGTCCGCGGTTAGCATGCGCTGCTGTGAACATCTCAGCCAAACTTTGCAGTCGTACGCGACGGGTGGCGCTCAGAAGCGGAGCCTGAAGTCACCTTTTTCACACTATCTTTTCAAGAAGCCTGCACCACACTATTTTCGGGCAGCTTTATTTCCTAATATAGCAGATTCCCATACGCGGCTGATATCAGTCAATAAGTGACATCAATCAAGAATGGTGCTTGGAATAGTGGGCTTCTTCCTACATTTCCAACACATTCAGTCAGAGAACGACTTGCAAAAGATAGTGTGAAGTGAAATATTTTTTTGTGGTTACATTTGCTTTGGTTACCTTTGAAGCATAAAATGTATCACGAATACGGTCTGCCTTCTGAAATCACGTTACCTGCGCACACGCAGCCCATTGTTACTGCGATCCACATGAACGCCCGCTCTCTTGTATGCAAACAGAATGAAATTTCTGCCTTTCTTAGTAGCTTCCATTTTACTTTTGATGTAATCATGTTCTCTGAAACTTGGTATACTGAAAACAGTGACATGTTAGTGCTGAATGGTTATGCACACTTTTTTTCGAACAGAATGACTCGAGGGGGTGGAGTGGCCATGCACGTTAAGAGCACTATGCAGTGCGATTTAATGCATGAGTTTTCATGTGTGACCGCCGATTATGAAACGGTATGCGCAACAAGTGCTAGCACTTTATTACTTGTTGTGTACCGTCCCCCTTCTGGGAACGTTAGCAAATTCTTAACATATCTTGAAAAAGTGCTCGACTATGTGGCGTTGAACTGCTATCAACTTCTTCTTGGTGGTGATATGAACATTAACGTGCTTGACCTCAACTTATCGCGTGACTTCTCCTTCGCGCTAAGTGCCTATGGTTTTTGTAGTGTAATCAACACGCCCACCTGCGTATCTGTACGTAGCCAGTCTGCTCTTGACAATTTCATTGTTAGCGTGGACACGTCAATCCACGCGGCCGGTACTATTAGCTGTGGCATTAGTGACCACTGTCCGGTTTTCATCGTGTGCTCTTACTTTACTCGCAAGAATCAACAGCGTAAATCAACCATGCTATACAGGCCTATGTCAAGTGAAAACATCAATTCATTTCGCACATGCGTGCTGAACTGCGACTGGTCTTCCATATATTCCCAAAATGATGCTTCAGAAGCCTACAATCAGTTCCTGTTGATCTTTCGTCGCATATACAACATTTCGTTTCCATACAAAACAGTAAAATTGAAAAAGAAGATTAGAAAGCCGTGGGTCCATCCTGAACATGTAAAAATGATCAATGAAAAAAACAAGTTATTCAGGAAATTTCTGCGTTCGCGCGAATCTTCGGACCTTGCAACATTTAAAAAATACAGAAACAAATTAAACAAAGATCTCAGAAAAGCTAAGGATTCTTATTATCATGACCTGTTTTATGATGCACAAAAGAAACCAGACATAACTTGGAGAATTATAAACGATGTACTTAATCCAAAAAGTTCCGATTCTCCTGAGTTGGAAATAACTTTAAATAATAACAAAATCTCTGGCACCCCATTGGCCGAAGAATTCAACCAGTACTTCACAAACGTGGCGCCAACTACACTGGGCCCCATAGACGCGGGGATCACAGATAAGTGCACGCAAACTATTTTTTTGGCGCCAACAGATAATGCAGAAGTTTGTCGAACATTCATCGGACTGAAAAACAGTAAAGCAACTGATATTGATGGGTTCCAAGTTTGTCCTGTAAAATACGTGATTGATATTGATACATGCATATTGCGTGTTTCTTATGGACGATGCGCGCGGGCGCCCAGACGAAGAAGACGAATTGCGTTTGGCTCTCGAGCTGTCGGCTGAACTGGCCAGCGCTGCAGCTATCCTGTGTAAATATATTTTGTAAATAGTCTCCAGTACTCAATCCTTCGTTCGCGTAACATTTTGGTGGAGCGTGCCGTTCCCCGTCCTCGCCACGGAGCTCCGCAGCGGCCGCACCGTCCAGCTTTCCACCATGGCTCCCGCTGACGAGACCTCGTCTGCTCCTACTACTCCGACTCCAACCACAACGTACGTCACGGTTGCCACTCCCCGCGATCCTGGCATATTCTCCGGTCAAGATAATGTCGACGTTGATGACTGGCTCGGCATGTATGAGCTTGTTTGCCGCAACAACCACTGGGACCCTACCATAATGCTCGCGAACGTCCTCTTCTACTTGGACGGAACTCCTCGTGTCTGGTTCCGGACACACGAGGAGGAGATCTCTAGCTGGGATGCTTTCAAGGAGAAGCTCTGCGACCTTTTTGGAAATCCGACCGGTCGGCAGCTGGCTGCAAAGAAAGAGCTTGCTACTCGAGTGCAGTCTTCTACTGAATCGTATGTCTCGTACATACAGGACGTGCTCGCTCTTTGCCGAAAAGTCGACGCGAACATGGTCGAAGTTGACAAGGTAGGCCACGTTCTCAAAGGATTCGCGGACGATGCGTTCAACTTGTTGATATTCAACAATGTGTCAACCATCGACGTCATTATCAAGGGACCTCGTCCTACCGTATGTCACATTTGCATATAACTCTTCGCGCCACGACACTGCCGGCTATTCCCCGTTCTTTCTGTTGTTTGGCCGAGAACCCACATTGCCACTGGACACATCCCTTCCAACCGCCGCAGCAGAGACCAGCGAATATGCACTTGACGCCATCACCAGGGCTACCCAAGCTCGCGAAATTGCCCGCGCTCGCCTCCTGACCTCCCAAGCGAACCAGCGGCGTTTGTACGATCGACATCACAGAGACGTTCACTTTTCGCCTGGATCTCTGGTACTCCTGTGGTCACCGACTCGTCACGTTGGCCTGTCTGAAAAACTCCTGTCTCGGTACACAGGCCCATATCGAGTGCTGCGTGCCGTGACTCCAGTTACGTATGAAATCGCCCCAGTCAGTACCAGTGCCCCATCTGCCCCGACTTCCACTGACGTTGTGCATGTCGCACGCCTAAAACCATATTACCCTCCTGTACCCTGTGACATTTAGATGCACCGGGACGGTGCTTCTGCCGCCGGGGATAATGATACATGCATATTGCGTGTTTCTTATGGACGATGCGCGCGGGCGCCCAGACGAAGAAGACGAATTGCGTTTGGCTCTCGAGCTGTCGGCTGAACTGGCCAGCGCTGCAGCTATCCTGTGTAAATATATTTTGTAAATAGTCTCCAGTACTCAATCCTTCGTTCGCGTAACAATATTATTGCTCCCTACTTAACATACATATTTAACTTGGTTTTTGAATCTGGTTCTTTCCCTAGTGCAATGAAAACAGCCAAAGTGTCAGTCATATTCAAGGGTGGTGATAAGAACGACTTGGGCAATTACAGACCGATCTCAATACTGCCAATATTTTCCAAGGGTCTGGAAAAAATTATTTTCTCTCGTCTAAATGGCTTCCTTATCAAACATAACGCCCTAAACGACTGTCAACATGGTTTCCGCAAAGGACGCTCTACCGAAACCGCACTGCTTATCCAGAAGGAATTAATTATCAATAGCCTAGAAAAAGGAAACTTAGTTCTCGGAATATTTATTGACTATAGTAAGGCATTTGACCGTCTACAGCACAAAACTCTTTTAACAAAGTTGACGGCCTACGGTGTACGCGGAGTGGCTCATTCTCTGATGTGTTCGTATCTGCTTGATCGCAGGCAGAGCGTTGTCATAGGAAATAGTATTTCCTCCAGCAGGGCAATAGGGTCAGGTGTCCCACAGGGCAGCGTCTTAGGCCCCCTTCTGTTCGACATCTACATTAACGACATGATAGACACGCTGAACGATGCAACAATCGTTCTATACGCGGATGATACCAGCCTGTTTGTCTCTGGTCCAGTGGCTGACGAGGTCATTCGTAAGGCGAACGCGTTCCTTTCCACTTTATTAGAATGGTCCAGCCGCAACGACCTCAAAATTAATAACAAAAAATCCAAAGCAATCCTGTTTAGGACCAGGGGTATACAGGTATCTCTATGCGACGAACTGCTGCTTGATAATGTACCAATTGAGATTGTTAGCGAACATAAGGTACTTGGTGTC
Source organism: Dermacentor silvarum (assembly GCF_013339745.2). Classification (NCBI taxonomy): domain Eukaryota; kingdom Metazoa; phylum Arthropoda; class Arachnida; order Ixodida; family Ixodidae; genus Dermacentor; species Dermacentor silvarum. The sequence continues at coordinate 138,324,412 of NC_051157.2, forward strand.
ATTTTCAATACTGTACTGAATTGGACACCCCATGTTGACATGTCGAAATCCTTGGTATCAGCAACAGGTGCCTTGTCACGATGTCGCCATTTCTTTCCGGAAAACGTGAAATTGCAAATTTATCAGGCACTATTTGCGTCACATATCAACTACTGCACGCTAGTGTGGGGCACCACTACAAATACTAACATACACAAACTTCTTGTTCTTCAGAAACGTGCACTTCGAATTATAGCCAACGTTCCATATCTCCACACAACATTACACCTTTTCACCAAATTTAACATAATTAGAGTTACTGAGGTGTATTACTTTCGTTTGCTGTATTCATACTTATTTTCCTCTAAAAAGTTCTCCTCACTTCTGAAATCGCTGTCAGGACTACAACGGCAGTTAAGTGACCAACGCACCCGTAGCCAGGACAAATGGCTTGTCCCGATAAGGCGTACTAATTACCTAATGCAGTCACTAGTCTACAATGTCCCTTCTCTTTTCAATAAATATGAAAACGAAGGTATTGACGTTCATGCATTAACCCGGAAAGAAATGAGACGTCATTTTTTGTTTTCCAGTGATCCATGACGCCTGTGCGTGAAAACAAGCGCGCAGATCTAATAAACTGTTGTTAATGTATCGCTATCTTTCTTTGTATACTTATGGTATTTACTTTAGTTCTCATTATGACATGAAGTTGTGTTTTTTTTCTGCTTTTTTACTTTTCAATAACTCTGTCAAATTGCCACTGTTGTGCACAAACTGATATCTAATATGTTTTGATTAATACAACTCATATACGCTTATATGCTTTATTTTGTTGTACGCTGTCTGTAGTGCTGTCATAAAGGGCCTTCAGGCACTTTCAAGCTGTTTACACAGCCTTTCGCCTGAAGGACCCCCAACAAATTGCAACAAAATGTTGGAAATAAAGATTTGATTGATTGATTGATTGATTTACTCTGTATATTTATTGACAAAGTTTGATAAACAGGCTGAAGTAAGTGAAAATGTACTTTCGAATTTCGTTAATAAATTACTTGTGGAAACAGCCGACCATCTCACGCTCGGCCGCCGCCACTCGCGTAGGAACTAAACTTTGGCCACCCTGCTTATGGGTGTCGTAGTGGTCGGGTCTCATTAATTTCGACTAGTTTTCAGCACTCAACTAGCCTGGAACAACGCGAAAGTTAACGTCGCACCACATGCGCGCCCTTGCACCACATGCGCGCCCTTGGCAGTATTCGTTTCGTATTGAGCCATTGATAGCGCTTCAAAATGCTCAATTTGGATGTAGCTATTATTCGTCGGTCAGGACAAAACTGGTCCGCACCAACTAGAAGGTGCACTCGAGCCCCGTCGTGCACAGAGCAAACGCTGCGCATACGCACTACAGTTGCATGTAGCTTTCGTCTGCTACGTAGCGTAGATACCGCGGCCGCCGCGGGGTGCCGCGACAAGCCCGCAGGCTGAGCACACTGCGGCTCGCTGAGGACAGTCGCGTTTGGCGCGTCGTAGGCGGCCAAATCGAGCATAATGGCGTCTACGTGAACTTCCAAAATCAAATTGGACCTGAGCCCCACAGTGACGTTCAGTAGGCGGAGCGTTGAGGGCACGCACCCCTCCATCGTAGCCTCCACAATGCAAGGCTTTGAAGAAGCAGCCGTAGCACCAAGAAATGGATGTTTGATTGCCGATAACTCCGCTTCTGCTGAACGCATGGAAGTACTTGTTGCAGTAAAGTATTCCTGAAATAATCTATTTTAACTTCAAACGCATATCTCACTGCGATAAAAAGTGGTTCAGGGCCCCTTTGAAAGGAAGCTTTAGCTCTGGTGCTTGATACATGGGACCATGAGAAATTGATTTTCTCATCAACCACAGCGCCGATTTTAACTATGTTTGTTGGAAATAAAAGAAGGCGTTAAATATTCCAAAAGTAGGAAGCAGATTTTATTTAGGCCGTCATTTCTTACTAAAATTGTTGAAAATTGTATTGTTAAAAAAATCTCAAGTACCACGTACGTTTTCAGCACTGTAACTACGTAACAAATACCAATATCACAATTCTGTAACGTGCATCTATTAAGTAACCTAAAGCAGACAAAATTCATGTCCTAAACACCACTTTATAAAATCCTTCTAATTTCAGAGGAGTACTTTTGCGAAACCTTTGTAAACATCGTAACGGTTTCATATAAGCTGTCAATCCATGTATTTATCTGCTTTAGATTCTCTAACAAGTGTAATTTACACAATGACCATACTTGCTCTTGGACGTGTATACGGATTTGTAAACTTCTTGCTCGAATTTTTCTTAAACGTGCCAGTTTATTAGAATTGTAATAATTACAGGACCTAAATCAAACTGCTGCTTCCTAGAGTGCCTAGAATTTAACGTTTTCTCTCAAGTGCAACAAATGTCTTTCAAATGGGTCCGGCAGTCGTCCCATGAAAGAATTTCTGCTTCTTACATATATTTTAAAAGAGAAATGGAAGTTGGCCCCGAGCTAAAGTTTCCTCTGAACTCCATAGATTGACCTCAAACCTTAGCGAATGCTCGCTGCTGCTGCCTTTGCTGGAGCGTTCGATAAAGCGTCGGCCAATAGTGCGATTGTCCCGTCCTTTAAAGCGTATTTCCTTTTTTATCTCGCCTCTGGCTCACAATGAATTTCCACCGACTACCCCTGCAGCCGAACGTGCCTAACATAAAGAGGCCTGTTTGCAGTGGATTCCTTGGCTCCGTTTGAACTTCACCGGTGACACGCATACCGAGGATGATGTGCAGATGTCTGGACCTATGGCCAACCTCTTGAATCAGCTGGCCGGCGATCTCGGATTCACGTGAGGCTCATATACCTGTGTATGCTTTCACTTGCCGAATCGATGTTCTGGACTAAACGTCTTTTGAAAAAAAGTTCCACCTGTTAGCGACTTGTACCAGCGCAAAACTCCTCCCTTATCTCGGTATAGCAGAAGCTACTATCGTTACAGGCTGCGTGGTTCCGTGTTTTGATAGCGGTTCCGTCTTCTGCGCTTTGCGATTCCGCCAGCCGAGATTGAAAGGGTGCCAGTTATCACTTTTGCCTATGCCTCCTCCCCGTTGTCAGACTAAACGCCGTACGCAAAAGGCGCGTCACAAGAAAGGAGCATTGCGCCAATCATCACTGTCTTGCATGTGTAGTCATGCAAACGGCAATTAAAATTCGCAGTTCGATATCTCAAAGCATGGATACGCTAGAAGAAATATGCCAAGTGGAACTCTGTAGAACACGACTGCCTCTAACTTTTCAATACAAACGTATCTGCTCACTGCAGCCAGTCAAAAGTACATTATGCCATTTTTGTTAATTGCACTGCTAACAGCGATAATTATCATCTCACTCTGTGTCCCCCTCGCCAGATGACCCCACTGCAGATGTGGTCTTCACGTACGTCTCAGCGCCTAATTAAAAAAATTACTCCATCTCCCGCTAAAGGGAACCATGTGTGGATGCGAAGCAGCGGGGAGGTGGTTAGCTTGAGCGGGAGATGGTTTCGCAAGCAGCGGCCCGAGCGCTCATCGCGGCGCTGCACAGGAGAGAGAATGAGGCGCGCGCGCTTCGTCATTTTCATACCGCGGAACTACCCTGGCACCCCCAGCGGAGAAAGCAGCTGTCGCACCACCTGTCGTGCACGCCGCTCCGGCTTCCTAGAGGAGAGAAAGGGGGGGAGCGTAGGAGAGGACAGAGAGGGGAGGCGACACGCATGCGTTGTGGGGGTGTGGGACGCCGCGGAAGGGACAGACAAAGCCGCCGGCAAGAAATGAATTTCTTGCCGGCGGCTTTGTCCGGTTAAGTTGACAGTTTTGCCCATCCCACAAAACTGTCAACTTAACTTTGATCACTTTGCACCACCATCAGTTGCACTTCGCCCTTCGACGAAGCAGGGCGTGTGTCCAGTGCGCTCCCGAAGAAAACTTTGCAATGTTGTGTAAACGCTGTTTAAATCATAGGTCCGGAACCACAAATAGGGCGAAATATTTGCCGCTAAATCGCCACTCAATTTTCTAATGTATCATTTTTTACGCATCCCTAGCGGCCGGTGTCGGCGATGCTAGGGTGATAAATGAGACCATTTTTAACACCTTCTGGCTGATGCAAGGTGCGAGCACGATTACGTAGTGTGTGCCATGCACTATCAATTGCGTAAACCATTGGAAGCGCTTTGAGAATAATACGTGGGTCACTTGTCGTTGTGTATCTTACCTCAGGTAAGGTACGGGTCTTGAGGGTACCATTGGCATGAGTGGTTGTGGCGCACGCGCACAGTGGGGGATTGGCCATGAATCGGGTGGCCAGTTCCTTTTAAAGACGATAGTCTTTCTTGGGCTACCTAAACGCGAAAAACTTTGTCTGTCTGTCACCCGATTCAACCGCCCGGCCAAAACGAAGAATGAAGAGAGGAGGTGCAGAGAGAGAAAGAAAGAGTCAGAGAGCGAGAGTAATAAATAAATAAAATAAACATTCTCGGCGAGGCGGGATTCGAACTCGGGTACTCACGTTCCGAAGGCGAGCGTCATAACCACTAAGCTACACACGTTCTTTTTTTTCTTTCATCGTATTTAATACATTAACATGTCATCCAATAAAACATTCACTAATTGTGCATAGTCATAGAAAGGTGGGTACAATGAGTCACACACAGAAAAACAGAAGAAGCACTGTTCCGCTTTAAAAGGGTGGTAAGGCTAAGCACTTCACCAAAATGGGGTACCAGTCCGGTTGAACATCAAGTCCATCATAAACATTCTTTAGGTGCACAGTCATCTGGATGAAATTTACTCTTGTGGGTACAACCGGTTCGGCGTTTCGGTCCATCATTCGCGTCTTCCACAGACTGTGCATTCCCACGAGAAAGAACACGTCGAAAGGTACACTGTCATCATGGGTCGGCAGCAGATATCGCACTGTATGGGGGTTGATTTCAAGGTCTTTCTTTAGAGTCCGTTGGAGGATGTCCCAAAATAGAATGGCATCTTTGCAGCCAATAAAACAGTGTTCAATTGTCTCTGGCACATCACAAAGACGACAATTAACAGAAGTCACAAATATACCCTTTTTCTGTAGCCATGTTTTTACCGGTAAAGTTTCACTATGAAGTTTGTAAAAGAATGTTTTGCAGCATGGGGATATATACATTTTACGAACTCGCTTTAGTACATCGTGGCCTGGCCATTCAATGTATAGTGATCGGTAAAATGGAGGCGGAAAAAGCATGGACAGTAAATCTTTGTATAACTTTTTACGCGACACGGAGTACAAGTATTCAGTAGAAAACCGAACTGTTAGGAAACGAACCGCCAAATAAACCTCCTGCATGAACCCCAACAAGCATAAAGGCGAAAAAAAATTTGAAGAAACAACTAAATCAGGTAAAGCATCAACAAGTGTGACTTGCATGAATGACCGAATTATAGGATGTGAAGGATCGCGAAAAAAGAAGAAACGGGACACTATTTGCCGCACGTAAAGATGCACTAAGCCGAGCCCACCCTCACTAACTGGTCTAAAAACATCGTCTCTCCTCATGGGCTCGAAAGTGGAAGACCATATGAAAGTTGCAAAAATTCGGTGAAGGCGTTGGATGTAGAGCCTGGCACAGTGAATAACTTGCAATACGTAGTAAATTTTAGTTGCTAAAAACTTATTGCAGGCTTCAGCCCTTCCGAAAATAGAAAGTCGGTATGGAACGAATGTCTGAGCGTAACTTTGCAAGGCTGAAACCCGTTCTTTGCAATAGTGCGCGCTTAATTTATATGCGTCTAGCGGCACGCCAAGATACGTTGGCGGAACATGAGTCCACTTAATGCCTGCAAACTGTTCTGGCTTATAACACCAGGAGCCGAACCATAAGCCTAAGCTTTTCGAGGAGTTCATTTGTGCTCCTGATACGCTGCCAAATTTCTCTATTGTAGCTACAACCTTTTCAACACTAGGCTTATCTGTGCAGAAAAACGCTAGATCATCTGCGTATGCTAACACTTTAACCTCATTACCCAGTATGTTGAAGCCATGGATGGAACTTGACTGAATTACGCTTAAGCATAGTGGTTCCAGGTAAAGGGCGAAGAGTAGTGGGGACATCGGGCATCCTTGTTTTACCGAAGAGCCGATAGCAACGGGTTTGGAGAGATGTCCATTAATAACTAAACGAGTAGAACAATGGGTGTAGCAAAGCCTAACTCCTTTAAACACAATGGAGCCAACATTGGCGTGTTCCCGAAGAGAAAATAAATGGGAATGACTGACTCGATCAAAAGCTTTAGCAAGGTCTACTTGGAGCATTGCAAGCTGCTCAGTGGAACCGTAACAGTACTCAAGAAGTGTACGGGCGATATGTATATTGGTCTGAATTGATCGACCTCTAATTCCGCACGTCTGATGGGAACCAATGAGAATCGACATCGCAAATTATAATCTATTAGATAAAACTTTTGCAAAGATTTTATAATCAACGTTTGACAACGTGATTGGTCTGTAGCTTTCAAAAGAACGCAGTTTTTCCTTATCTGAGCTTTTTGGGATTAAAACTGTGTGGATTTTGTAAAAAGATTGTGGAAGGGCGTCTACCTCTAAACTTGTAATAAATATATCCAATAATATGTAACTGATAATCCCTTTGAACGCTTTGTAATATTCGCTTGAAAGTCCATCAGGGCTGGGGGTTTTCGATAAAGGCAGCTGATCAATACCTTGCTCAATTTCTTGAATGGTAACAGTACCACTGATGAATGCACACTCCTCATTCTGTAAAGGTTTTACTAGAGACAAAAAACTCTCTAAGACTTTTGCATCATGATCTTCGGGAGGTGCACTGAACATAGCATTGTAGTAACTTTCAAATTGTGAAATTAAGTCATTCGTATTTGTTACAAGACCACCTTTGGAGTAGATTTCCGAAATTACTTTTGAAGTACAGTGACGTCGCTCATCAAGTAAAGCTTGACGTGTTGGCTGTTCAGAGTGCAAAGCACGGCTGTTTCGAGATCGAACTCGCGCACCTCGGTAACGCAGTGCGTCATACTTTTGTAACTCACATTTAATATTTTTCATATCTTCTGTGTAAGTGCCTGGCATTTCGCATTCCATCTCGTAAATGCTACTTAGGCTTTTGAGAAGCATTTTTTCTTCATTCTTTCTATAAAATGATTTCACCGACCCAATTTCTATAGCCACTGTGCGAACCTCTTGCTTAAAGAGTTCCCACGCAGCAAATAATGGCAAGTCTGTAGAAAAACAAGTTGTTAGGGCCATACGCACACGATTGATAAATTCCTGATCATTTAGGAGCTCAGAGTTAAGTTTCCAGAGTGCCCACTGTGGTCGGAAATTGGTTACAGATTTCTCACCAATTTTTGCGATAACCATACAATGATCAGAGAACGAAACTGGGATAGTACTACAAGACAGTCCTCGGGAGAGGAGTGATGAACAGACATAAATTCGATCAAGGCGGGCGTAAGAGTGACCTTGAATTCGTGTATAAGAGCAAGAACCCTGTCCCGACGCTCCTATATCTATGAGTCCTGTATTCTCTATCACGTTAGACAAAACTTCACCACTCCTGTCTCGCTGAATGTTAATCCCACTTCGATCACTCGGATCACATACACAATTGAAATCTCCTATTAACACAATGCAGCGTTCACAGTCCAGTAGATTAGACACATTATCAAATAAAATAATTCGTTTGGCAGCGTCATTAAATGCGTAGAGGTTAACTATTCGCCATGGCACACCCTGCAACACAATATCGCAGTATATGTATCGGCCTTCAGCGTCCACATGGTAACTAAATGCTGAACAAAGTAGGCTCTTTTTCAGAAACAGGAAGCAGCCCGCGGATAAACCAAGGGCGTGTGAAACGCAGACATTACATTCAGACAGAAAAGGTCGCAAGGCCCTTTCTGTTTCGTCATCACTCTCAATCTTCGTCTCCTGCACGGCGACGAAGTCGAGGCGATGCCTAAATAAAAGCCGGCGAAGCTGTGCCTGTTTCTGCAAAGACCTAAGGCCCCGTACATTCAAAGTTGCGAAGAGAAGTTGCTGTGTCAGCGCCATGGTGACTAACCACTATACGGACCTAATTATCTATGTGGTCGGTCCTTGAGGGCAACGGTGAGGCTCCCTCCGAACCCCCACCAGGCCTCCTGGACCGTGATCGTCGGCACTTTCCTGAGTGTTTTGATGTCTTCCGGCGACGTGCTTTTCTTGTGGTACTGGTCGTGTCGCTGTCCGTGCTTGTTTCTGATGTGTTTGTCGCGCAGCGCTTCGGAATTGATTCATCCGCGTTACTTCGTCTGTCCTCTACCAGCACAGGGCACGTGTCGAGAAGCTTGGTTGAAGCAGATGATTCATTTTCGGCTGCCTCTTTAGCTTGCTGGGCAGGAACTGGCTGTGTGATTACGGGCGCCTCATTGCACTGTTGCTTGGACTGATCATCTGTCGCTTTGCTACCTTCCTTGTCCTTGGTCGGTTGTGCGATATCATTGTCTTTTACATCTAGACGAGACTTGCCGGCACAACTGGTCTCCGCGGCAGAAGGAACATCTCCGGTCGCGTGGAGAACCTCTGTGGCGTCCATTATGTGTTCTTGCACGCATTCATCAGGAGGTCGTGTCCTATGTCGTAACTTGTCGGCGTATGTTACCACACATTCTTCAGCTGTGTGGCCAAAGCGCCGGCAGTCTTCACAATGTGGAGTTCTGCAGTTGCGACGAATGTGGCCAACCTTGTTACAGCGGAGACAAAGCGGGGGTCTGCCTGGAATCAGTACAAGGCTCTGCACTCCACAGACAGGTAGGAGATGGGGAACGTCACCCACACCTACTCCGTCAGCAAGAGACGACACCACATCACGATTTAGAGTACGCATTTCTTCCATCTCCGATACTCTCCAGCTTTCTGCTGATATAGATTTCACTTTCCCGTATGCCTGGAGTGAATCTCGAATGTAGGCGTCTTCCAAACGCTCAGGTAGCCATAAAAGCTTCATTTTTACTTCCGTGGGCTCAGGGTCCATGACGATGCAGCGTCTTCCTTTCACTGATAAATCCCCGCACGTGACTAGATTTTATTTTGTCATTGGTGACTTGCACGCCACCATCCACACGTGCGACATCTGAAATTGGCCAATGGAACTTATTTCCTTTAGTTCAATAACATTCCAAAGGGCGTCTCTGAAGTCTTGGGCTCTGTACGGTCGACCAGCTAAGTCAGCATGCAGGAAAACGGAGTCCACAACCAGCTTACCGGTAGGAAGACGAGGTAGCCCAATACGGTAGTCATTGCTGCTGGCTGACGCCTGAGCAGCACCTCGGCCAGGGGCCGATAAATCCTTTGGAGCGGAGAACATGAAAAACGCGACCGTTCGGAACGCCGTCTTCTTCTTTCTCCACTAAGCTACACACGTTTTTTTCTTTAATGTCGCATTTGCAAAATTCATTCATTTATCAACACCCGCGTTCAACTAGGCTATACACCCACGCTGGTACAACATGCATTTATGGGAATCATATGATTGCGTTGTACCAACGATTGTAACAGAACTTGCTATGGGCTAGAGAATGAGAAAATGAGAGCGAGAGAGAGAGACAATTAAAGAAAAAGAGAGTGAAAGTGATTTGGCGCTGAGCCGTGCTCCCTCAAGGGCTGCAGAAGATAGCGCCAACCTTTCCCTTTCCCTCAAGAACCATTTATCAGAGTGAAAGAGAAACACAGATAGAGAGAAAGAGAGAGACAAAAAGAAAGGAAAAGTGAGACGCTGCAAATGTAAAGATCAACGCGTTTGAAATGGTGTCGAAGCGACGCTACGCATTAAAAACAAGCCGAATGAAGCCACGGCTCTGTAGCCGGCTTCAAGCCAACCGTAATAAAGGGTCCCGATGGATGGCGTGAGAGCAGGGCGAACGCGGGAAATTTGAATTGAATTCAGCAAAACCTCCATTGTCATCCATCATGGGAGGAGTGAGTGGGGAGGGGAAGAGCGTGAGGGGTGGGAGGGGGGATAGGAGAGGGGGGTATACGTATTAGGGGTGGCAGAAGATTTCGACGTCATTTGCAGCGAAGCAAGCAGATATGCGACCATTTTTTAATACACTGCACTTCGCTTACTTCTTCATTGCCATCACTTTCGTGACACGTGTGTTCCGCTTCAGTTTGTTTTGCCGGTTTCGAGTGGCTTATCACTCAAGTGGCCTGAGCAGCTGCTCTGCGCACACCGCAGGGTTTGTATCTTGTGAGCCACAGCTGCTGTTATCGCTCGAACTTAGTCAATTGTCGTAGCGGAGCACTGTCATCCAAAATACATCCCAAAGCAATATGGCATCCTTTGAAACACATGAAGTGGTGTTTACGGCACACCAAAAAGCCACAAATAAAAGGTGACACAGAGATATCGTTGCTCTCAATTTAGTTTTCCATCGGTAAAATAGTGTGACGAGTGAGACTTAGTTTCCGTTATTTAGAGATGTACCACATATTCATAATAATTGATGTGTGCGAGCAGTTTATGGCAACATAGTGCTATATATTAATATAGAAGCGACTGTTCCTAGAAGAGTGCATTTAAGCCACATAATTATTAAACTAAGCGACCACTATAGCCCCGTAGACTACTCGCTACCTGGTTTTAGGTATCTACTTATATTTCTCGTTTTTAAGAGTGGTGGAGTTCTCTTTTTATTTACGCTATGTACTCAGTTTATTGTAAAGATAAGATACCGCCTTAAGTATCTATATATGGTATCGCCTCCAATACAATAAATACTCTGAAAAAACACAAACGCAACACGAAGTGTTGGCGCAGTTGATGCAGCGTGTTTGGGGCTACCAGGACGAGGTAGGATAGATGGCGCGCAGCCTGCTGCACCCCAGTTCAATTTCATCATCCCCGTTGTTCTTCACAGTCGCTATTATGACAGGCGCTTTAGACTGCACAGCCTTTGTTAACTGGCATTGTACAGCTTTTGCGAGGTTCGGTCAACTTGCAGTTAGCAACGCTCGATTCTCCTCTTCCTACGCCTTGGTCCTTAAAGTGAGTATACAAGGTTCAAAACGGGTCTCGGTGATTTCTTTATTCAAACGTTTATCCGTATCATGTTCTATTGTCGTCTTAACGATGTTATTGTAATTACCGTATATAGGTACTACGGGCTACACCGAACATTCGATGTCGACGTCAGTGCAGACGGAGCAGAGCGCCTGTTAAACAGTTATAGTAGCGATGCAGAAGTCGGTATTAGCATGAAAATATGAAATACATCTTCTATGCCTAGATGGAGAATGTTTTACGCAACAGATAATTTTACTTCTTACGTCTCTTCAGAAATTAACAGACTGATTAATAAAGGCAGCTGTAATAATGAACAACTGCAAATGGTGATTACCAAAGGCCTTATTTTGGTCCATGGCTGCTGTGAGTTGTTTCCAGTGCTGGGCTTTCTTAGCTTAGTGCGCTACCGAGAAGCAAGTCAATTTGTACTATGACGATAGATTTGTGTCTCGAAGGAGGTGTCATTAAAAAAATTAACTTTCTTTAGAACAGATTTGAGGACCTGTGTATTCATTCGGAAATCTGCAACACAGTGCGTTGACCAAGTGTGTAGCGCCACTGCAGTGACAAATGTATGTTGGAAGCGCTTTGCATAATAAATATTTAAGAATAGGGCGAATTAGTCATACTTATTATTTGAAATAAAGAAATGATAAATTTATGAAAATAAAGATGCATGAAGAAACTACTGGCCGCAGCTCTTACATATAGCAATCTTACATTATAAGCATCGTAACGATTGTTACATATAAGAACCGAGAAGCAGGTGTTTCAATCTTCAGCGTGGTTGTTCTTGCGTGAAGTGTCACTTTCTGATGAGTATGCGAACTTGAAAGTTTTTTCATTGAATGACCTAGCCCTATAAAAAAAAAACGAAGCAACAATAAGTAAAAGCTATAGTGAAATCAACCAATTCTACTTGATCCGTAACTTTCGAAAACGAAATCAATTATTTGTCAAGGTTTTCATTGACAGGATTTAGAGGTCGAACTCGGTGCGGCAGTCAGAACCCTGCGAGCAGTTTCATAAACCGGAGATGCACCTGGCTAACCGGCACTTCTTCTTAGTTACATATTTTCATTTATTTTTGGTATTAGCCATAGGCTTATGTATATTATGGGACGATGTCGGCAGTTTCACTGTTCGCTCCCTTGAACTATGTGGTGACGGCTAGCCAGGCTGATTATGTGGTCCTTGTTGAATTCATTAAATTCAATAATGAACAAATTTAACGTTTTAGTGAATTGAAAATTTAAATTGAAAGCTGTGCGTGCGCTTTTTTTCCCTCACTATACCGAGCGAATCTGCTAAGTTCGGTATGAAACTGTGCATACAAAATGTACTTGCCTACTTCTCCGGGTAGAATTACCAAATAATACAGCCTTTCTTTAATTCACGTTATCAGAATACACGATTGGAAACTGGTACGACGCACAAAGTGCGCGACAAACAGGTATATTGCCGTACACACACAAAAAAAAGAAAAGAAAACAGCGCTTCGCGCTGCTTTTCAATCGTCAAGTTTTGCCTATTCACCCAAATCGTTGTGCTCAGTCTTAGCATAGAGCCTGCCCAGACATTGGCAACATCACACGTAGATCAAGGCAGCAATTCACCAGGATGTCGTACTTCAGTGTAGCTTCTCTATATGATATTGAAATGCAATGTTTTGAAATACGGCCGCGTTGACACGTATGTGCTATAGCGAATCCCGTAAGTGCAAGAACATTCAAAACAACGCATGTTCAACTGGCGTGGTTGTTACCACACATTGTGTACGTGTGTTTGAAAAATGAAAAGCTGTCAGCACTCCTGTGTTTGATCGTTTCTTGCGCTAAAGTTCGCGTAAAGTTATAAGTAGCTATTCAGTAGTATTCAAAGAAACGCACGCTGGTTACGCTTGTTACAAGTCAACAACGTTTTCTTACGGCGCCGAAAAAAAATATACCACAGAGCTCTTTTATGTGACTTGATAAGCGATACTCCGGAGAGTCATTAGCGAAGACCAACCGTGTTCTTGGTTAACGCTTCCAGCGCTTTGTCCACAATTTTTTTTTTGTAGCGAGCTACTGCCATTTTTCTCATGCGTGTTTACGTATGGTCGATGCAGGGCCAAATAATACAGCACTACAAGTGGCTGAGTTTATGAAAGAACGCGCCGTATATTTTGAATTTCTAACAGTGCCGGACAGCTCTTCCACGGATTCATAATTCTTTCTGTTAAAGTGTCCCTGTAAGAAATCATATTCCATGACACCCGAAAGTTGGTTTAAGCAACAAATTTCACAATTTGCACAGCTACACCGTGGATTCACCCGAAGATGGCCAGTGGGGCGTGCCCTTGCCAAATGGAGACTGGAGTGGTATGGTCGGCATGGTGTATAACAATGTGAGTCAACACAGTGTAAACACTGCCTTGGCTTTCCGTGTTTGGAATATATTTACTTCTGCGAGCGTCTACCCTTTTATTCGTGTGTAGCAGGTTCCGTTAAATACGGGGGAGCCTTTCTTATCACATCTATTCCCCCACCGATTACTTTCGTTTACCCAACGGACAATTCCAGGCGTTTATTTCATCACGATGCTGGTGCTATCTCCTGTTTATCGCAGTCGTGTAGATACCCGAGCCACTCATGGGGGCATTGCTTTGTTACACTTGCTTCTTGTAGAGGCTTAACGCAGAAACAGGCAAGTTTTGGAGCAGGCTATGACGACGCAAACTCCAACGTCTCCATCGCACAGCTCGTTCCTTCAGAAAAAAGAAAACATTTTCACCATCAGTACAGTGTGTCTGAACATAAATCGCTGCAAATAAACGAAACGGTGATTCTGCAGAAGACTACTAATGGCGAGAATTTAGCGCCTGCCGTGAAAAGGTGCGTCATTGGCCCATAATTTAGATAGTCATGTTTCCAGGATATTCATAATTTTTTATTGTTCGGAGCATAAAATTATTATAAGATTTTATTTATAGGTTTTCACGTACTGGAACTTCATAGGGGATTACGAGAGGCGCTGTATTCGAGGGCTCCGTGTTAATTTTCACCACGTGCTTTTCTTTAACATGCATTCAAAGCATGGTACTCGAACGTTTTTGCATTTCACCCGCCATTTAAATGGGGCTACTGCTGCTAAATAAAGAATGGGAAGCAGGTGCGATAAATCACATTGAGGCTGCACTGGTAGACGCACCATAAATGACACAAAAGACGCCACACCTTTTTGCGCACAAGCACAACCATGCAATTAAGTAGCAGAATAAAGCTGGAGCTAACGAAGGTCTTTCTGAGTTAACCATGCACAAGCACGGTTAGGATTACCTTTATGTGTAACTAACAAATATATACATTTCATTACAGAGAATTACAAATATACATTATGGTAATAAAACGTCGTCTGACAAGGAAACTGTAAAAGGTATCAGTGAAACCGGGATAAAACTAGTTAAAGGACTGGACAACCAAATTATTCGCGAAAAAATAATGTGGCACGGCAGGAAATGTACAAGCACGCAGACTTGAAGCTTAAACTTTAATAAACTAGACAAGGCCGAACACTTTTAAAGAAGACGAATTTGAAAGTACACTAACAATGACTGAAAAGAAGACCTTGCGAATTGTGGAGCAGAATTCTTTCTGTAATCATTGTTTGGTAGCTTGAAAAGAATTTTTTTATTGCAAGCTGACTAGCTATATTTGTTCATTATTCACCCATTATTGCCTACGTAGAAATTTCTATGACAGAAATTTAACACGCACGCTTAGGTGCTCATCAAAGATCATACAATGGTAGCTCTCTGTCACAAACTTTCATGCAATGTTGTTTGCAGGTAAAAACGTTTCATTACAGCGTGTACTATCAGCATGTACAAAAATACTGGGCATGGGCTCAAATACTATGGTAACATGCCATGGAAATCAGTGAAAACACCGTGATTGCAGTTTGAGAAAAAAAATTATCTAACACAGGAACACCAAGAGTATGATGGTGTTACTACTGATGCCAAATCTAGGTATCCAGAGATTTAAAAGAATGTGTAAAACGACGAAATAGAGGGGAAAGTGGCACAGCCCTGGTGCAAATATCAACAGTAAAATATATTTGCGCTATTATACAGGCTTTGTGTTTTACTTGCGTGGTGTTTATTATGACCCTCTAATAACCTTCAACTAGCAGTATGCACCGGCTTGTCATTTCTATCGGATTTTTATTTATATCTCCCTTGCTTGCGATGCATAAAGGTAAAGCCACTTAAATATACGCTCTAATTAAGCACTTTAAGGGGACCAACAAAGGTTGACCAAGTAGGCTGTAGTTCAGATGTATTGAATCGCTCCCTGGATGAAGGCAGGAGAATAACTCAATCTACTCGTCCGTTGAACAGCTTGTAATAGAAAGAAGGCGGTTCCTGAGCTTTCATTATAAGCGGCGTTGCAAGCTGGCACGATGACAAAAACTACAATGGAACATACATTTACCGGACGAAGCGCAAAATGAAGGTTGGTATATGCACTGCTACCACTCATGGTGGTAAATAGAAAAAATAGTTAGACAAAGTGTTCCTGATCGAATTGCGGGTGAGATAGGGCAGACTCGCCGCGCACCGCTCTTTGTCGAGTCACTCCTCGGGTGAGGGGAGTATCAAGAGCGCGGGACTAAGCATTTCTATTTTGCTGCACTAACTTCTGCATCAGCCCACATTTTTACTTTTGATGACGTGTTAAGGAATTTTAAATAAATTCCGAGATTTACCATGTCAGCACTGCGATCTGATTATGTGGCACGCCGCTATGGGGGGAAAGCGTCCGTAGCGTAATTGTTACAATATCAGGGGCGCTATAACGTAAAATGATTCCAAACTATTTTGATTCCAAACTCCTGACGTCAAATTTACGTAGCCACCGACGCAAGCATCGGGCGGTGACCCGCAGCGTTGTCTGAACAACCCAATCAAACATTCTCCTCGTTTATAGGAGGTCACCTTTGTTCACTTTCAAAACCAATAACATTGTCTACACTCAGCGGTTTTTCTTTTCTAATTGGCTGACACGAGGCGAGGAGCACGCTCTAGTGGAGAGGGTTTCGATGGGGCCGAGCCAGCACAGAGAAAATAGATAACCGCATGAAGAGGGTGGTGCCGGCTTCTCCGATTGGTCCACTTCACCTTACTTAGCTTGTGGTGGCTGGTCGAAAATCGCGGCGGCGTGTAACGGAAGGATAAGAATACCGCTAAAATGGATCCTCAGCAAGCAAGATTTGGCAGAGCCATGTCGTATGCATGCCGAAAGGGCTCGATAACGTTTTACTGCCACGCAAAAAGGTTTATCATGCGCAAATAAATACATGCGCACCGGCAGGTGCGAGTAGCGAGGGTCTGAGCGATCGGCGGGCAGCCATCTTCTATTCCTTTCGGAATGGGGCAGTCTCTGGCTATTCAGAAAATTTTTCTGTTTTGTTGGGCATAATAATGCATTTTTTCGCGTACACGTTACTTTGACATGTGAGCTTTCGCGGTTTTGTGAGGTCGCGTGACAGACAGGCGAAGTGGGCGTAGCCAGAAAACATTGGGCCAATAGCAGAGGGCTAATGGTGAAAAGGCGTCGAATCAGGAATGATTATTTTTCTTTTGGGCGGTTAATTCATGCACGATCAGTGTGTACACGTTATATCAGATGGGGAGCTATCGCGGTTTTCGTGACGTCGCGTGACAGACAGGCGAAGTTGGGAGTGGCCCGAAAATATTTTGACCAATCGTGAAGGCTGGTTGCAGAAATTGGAATCGAAACAGTTTGGAATCATTTTACGTTATAGCGCCCCAGGCTTCTGTGCTAGATGTCCTGTCTTCGAATCCAGCCATCGGACAGTTTTATTGATTTGTTCATATTAAAAATCTACAATTTCGCCATAACGGCAAAACAATGCATGCGATTGCCACATTTAGAATATTACACGAACTAAGGCGCATAGCTTCAGTACGAATTGCTGCAAACATAAGCTGGTCAAATAGACACGTGTGGCGTGACGTGCGCAGATAGACGTGTGTAGAAAGAACTCTATGACCGCGAGCTGCATCGACTAGAACTGCAGGGTCTTGTCGGCGTTGTTACCTTGGATTGTCCTCGCGTTCCTGTACTGCGGCCCACTCACGGCGAGCACGATGTGTGTCTGCTTCGCGCTTTTGAACTGCAGGGTTTTGTCGACGTTGTCGTTTAGCCTCGGCCTCCTGCTTCCGCAGCGCCGCAAGCGCAGCAGCACGTTGTTCCTGCGCCTGGACCACGAAGTGTTCTTGGAGCGTATGCGGGCTTTCCTTACTTTAGCGCCATTAGCATTTCATAGGAGCTTCTCGGCTAATGTACTGACAAGTAGCACGCGAATGCATGTTTGCATGATGTGAGAAACGTTGTGGTTCATTGCAGAAACCTCGCACCGACAGGCACTACCATGGCTATACTACGTGTGGGAAAACGATGGCACAAGCTGGCAAGGGTCTGCATAGCTGTGTTACAATTCGTTCAAAGCAAGCAAAGCTGTCTAACCTGATGTCTTAAAGTACAGCTGCATCTGGCCACCTGTCTGTGTGATTGGAACACGAGCACGGCTACACATATTTCGCCACCGGGCGTTCAAGTTCTGACGCGATGGGAAAACATAAAGTTAATGTGAGTAATGTTCGTCAGAAGACGTATTAAAACTCAAGAAATCAATATTTTTATCTGTACGACAACGAAAGCTCGCATGGAGTGGTCATGTTATCGATATTACAAAAAAAATGCGCCAATTAAGCGTCTCAATGAGGCTGACTTGCACGCCGGAAATTCTTAAGGATGTTCGATACGGCCTGCTGAGCATTGGGCTGCTGTGCTAGAGGTCGTTTGCTCGAATCTTGCCATCGGACAATTTAAGTTGTGTTTATTTACGAAATAAAAAATATATACATTTTTTAGGAACATCCAGTGGTCCCAGGGTCAGATACCGAGTAGCGCATATCGGCCCAGATTTTTGGGCTGCTTAGTCTCTGGGATCAGCCCGCGACAAGACACTAGCCGCATACCCGATTTGCAAATGGGGGGGGGGGGGGGGTAACTCGCTGAGCAATACTTTGTGTGTATAACCAGAGCCAAAAAAAGGTATTGACCCACAATTACCGTATTAAGAAAATGGAAAACAGCAACTAACATGGCGCTTACGGTGCTGGGATGCGCTTTGAAGACCACACAGATATACACGAACATTGCTCTGTCATTGTCTTCAAAGGCACCCAACCAGAGTATGCATTTCCAACTCAATCAAGAAGCAGAACTCTCAATGCGCATATCAGTGCTTGGAATTACAGATTTCTTCATCTCAAGAGCTTTGCTTCTGTTCGTCGTTTTTTATACTGCAACAAGTACGTGATGAGCATATGCAAGTATATCGTGACCCGTAAATGAGTAAAGTGTTTCTAGGTAGATCTTCAAGTAAGTGTATGTGCGCCTCATGCATTCTGCTTTCCTGAATTTGCGCTGTTCATGCATTGCAACCTGTGCTCAATGCTATGTTCAGCTGGCCGGCTCACTATTCAAATGTGTAACTGCATTCCTGAGAATTCAAAGCATGATATCGTCATCATCAGCTATATTTATGTCCACTGCAGGACAACGGCCTTTCCCTGCGATCTCCAGTTACACCTGTCTTGCGCTAGCTGATTCCAATTTCCACCTGCAAATATCCTAATTTCATCCCCCCCCCCCCCCTTAGTTTCGTGGCGTCCTCGACTGCGTTTCCCTTCTCTTGACACCCATTGTGTATCTCTAATGGTCCACCGGTTATCCACCCTACGCACTACATGATCTGCCCAGCTCCATTTTCTCTCCTAATTTCAATTAGAAAATCGGCTATCCCCGTTTGCTCTCTGAGCAAGCGGGGATAGTGTTAACGTCATGCTTAACATTATTCGTTCCATTGCTCTTTTGTGCGGTCCTTAACTTGTTCTCGAGCTCCTTTGTTAACCTCCAAGTTTCTGCCCCATGTCCTAGCACCGGCAGAATGCAATGATTTACACTTTTCTTTTCAATGACAGTGGTAAGCTACCAGTCAAGATTTCACAATGCCTTCCGTATGCACTCCAAACCAGTTTTATTCTTCTACAAATTTTCTTCTCATGATTTGGGTGCCCTGTGAATAATTTACCCAGATAAACGTACTTCTGTACAGACTCTAGAGGCTGGCTGGCGATCCTGAATTCTTGTTCTCTTGCCAGGATGTTGATTATCTTTGTCTTCTACATATTAATCTTCAACTCCACTCTTACACTTTCTCGATTAAGGTCCTCAATCATGCAGTCGCTGTAATTTGTCCCCAGTTGTAATTCGGCCCCATTTTAATGGGGGTGAGACGCAATAACGTTCGAGTACCATGCTTGGAGTACATGTTAAAAAATACACATGGTGAAAATTAATACGAAGCCCTCGACAAGAGTACCTCTCATAAACCACCATGAAGTTCCGGTACCTTAAAAGCTATAAATGAAATCTTATATTCAGTGTATGTTTCGAATATTAAAAAAACTATACTATAAATTATGGACCCATGCCGCACCTTTTAAGTGCAGACGCTAAATTCTCAGCAATTAGTCGTCTTTCTGAGCATCACTGCTTCGTTTATTTCAGCAACTTTATTTGCACCATATTGAATCCATACACATCAAAATTTGTCTTCGCATCATCTCTAATATGACTGCCCTGCTTTTTCTTTTATATAAATATAAAGCCATTGAAATATCCAATTCTCCTAGTGCGCCGTTAAAAGACGCATATAATTTCTGCGAACGTTTTTATTCGAACTTACAGGTTCGCTGCAAAATGTTTCTCTGGGGGCTATGTTTGACTGAACTCCTTTCTACTTGAGTGATTGTTTTGATGTGTTCTGTTCGGCATATTGCTATGAACTATCCACTCATTCTTTCCGTCTTGCATGTTGAACTTTTGTGTACGTTGCATGCCGCCATCATTTTTTTTAACCGAGCTAGTTTTCGTCGGCGCCATATCAAGCACCTCAAAGCAAGAAAATCAAAATTAGTTCCCGCAGCCACAACTACATTTATTCTTGCATAGATTATAACACAAGAGACTTAGGGATAGTAATATTTCGCCTTATAGGATATCATATTGCATCCTGTAAGGATGCAGTATGATACCGGCACCGTAAAACGCACCGTAAAACGCTTGCTCCAACAGTGAAAAGCAGACAGCAACGAAGACAAACATAGCCACACGCATGTAGCTGTGACATTTGTCAATTTCTTTTTTCGTGTGGAGACTTAAAGCAGTGGGAGATGAAATCACGATTACCTTGTAATATACCCAAGGACTCGCTGGATTTCATTATGGCAGTCTTAAAACTATGACAATAATAATAACTGATTGAATTTTATGCCCGAAAGCTAAACCACAGCTACGACGGACGGCGTCGTCGAGGGTGCTGCGTCGGTTCTAACCACGCGGTGTTTTCTATCCTAAAGAATATACTGGAGCGTATATTACACTGATGACAGAATTTTGCCATGCTGTTCGAAATCACACGCGCGTCATAGTGTTCTGCAGCAGAGTGCTACAGCCCGCGAGCATCTATATATACGGCGTGATAAAGCACAACTGAATTTTCGTTCGATTGCAGAGATCCGATCTGGCTCTGGGTCCTTTAGTGATGACGTACGGTCGCTCGCAAGTGACCACATTCAGCTCCCAAGTGACTACGGACTACTTGACCATCCTGGCCGGCTTTCCTAACGTCATTCACGCAAGCATCTTTGGCACGTTGATGGCATTTGATTGGCAGGTGAACGGAGCAGTCTTATCAGTTTATCTCGAGCTGACAGGGGGAATTTCTCGTCGGAAAAAGCCGTCAGCGTATATCCATCGAGAGTTCAGAGAGGCACGGTTCTGTATAAAAATAAACATTCACGAGGCCCACTCTCAGGCAAATCCATACGTTATCATTCGTGCGCAAATAATGAGGAGCTTGCAGAAATCCACACAATTTAATTGCGAATATTGCGTCAAACTTACAAATATCATTACACTCTGGAGCTCTTCAGAAATGTTTCTTTGTGGGTTCTCGCACAATAGAGGAAAAGCCATCGAGCAACCTGAAATTTCTGTTTCTCTTCAGTTGACAGCGGGTATTGTAACTCATTGTTTTATTAGGATCATTGCATGCTCAGTACACAGTATGCACAGTATGCATGTACATAACGACGAGAATCATGTGCTGTTCTAATACTGGTATGTGGACTGTTGGTAGGTATGGATAGCTCTGCTGGTCTCGCTGCTGTTCTGTGTCTTCGCAGCTGTGATGATGGACTTATTCACCAAAGAGAAGGTTGGAATTTCCAGTCCAAAACATCGTGTTGGAAAACTGGTGGATGTATTTTTCGATGTTGTTCTACGAAGGTGAGAACCCCTTTAGAATGATTGAGCACATGTGCACAGAAATCAACAGCGACAGCATTGCTCATATTCCCATTTGCACGGGTGTCACTTTGCCACAGCGGTTTTATTTTTCTAGATAAATAGTCGAAACGTCCCAAAACAAAGGTTGTCACAAAAAATGAGAATTGTCTAGGTAAATAACTGAAACGTCCCCAAGCAAAGGTTGTCACAAAAAAAGATAAATGTGGGCTGCGCAAACAGCAACGACGCTGTGCATGAAACACATAATAATGTCAGGTCGCCAAAACATCACATTTGAATAAATATCGAAAAAAATTGCGAATTTCACGCAGTGGGAGTAAATGCTATACGCGGAACCATTTGAGTGCACAATCTGCATAAATTAAACAGAACGCATTACGATGTGCACTAATCTCCGAGCCCAGCACTGTTTGCACGCACGAATACAAATTTCATAGCTCTTGGAAGGGGGTTTATTAACGCTGGACGGCAGGTGGAAGGATTGCACGACGGGCACAAAGGCGGTATCGCACCTCCAGCCAAGACAGCATCCCACTGCTGCATCTAATGCTTCATCTCCACTACACTCTGTTCAAGCACATGATGGCTAAATGTTTTAAATTTCTACACGTTTATTGTTTTTACAATTATTACATTGGGTTTTACGGCAAATTATTGCAGAAATATAACCTATCTGCATGCTTTAGCGCCCATGGCAGCCAGTGAGGCATTGTGTCTGCAAATTTCGCCTCTCTTGAGTCTGGAAAAGTACCCGATTTGAATTGACGTACCCAGAAAATTACTTTATTCTGAAGAAAGAACAGTACGACCTGTCCCAGGAAGGAATGTGTCACGTCATCCCATACCGAGGGGGCTGATGCTCTAGGCCAATGCCGAAGCCAGTAAACGAGAACGATGGAAAACATGTACTAAACGTAGCACAAATTACAGATGCTAACCGGGTTATTGAAGCAAAGCATACTTCGCAATAAAAAAAATATGTAAGAACTTTAGGGAACAAAAGAAACTTCTCAGTTAGACATTTCAGACTAGCAAGAAGGGCTTAACATGTTCTACCCGAAGCGCAATCCGATATATCCTCAAAAGTTTAACCCAGGGCTCAGCCCTTCGGCAATACAGGAATGGGATGAAAATTTAATTAAAGCATTATAAATGGCTAATCTTCATGTTATGTCTCCTATATCCCATGCATGTTGTACATGCACTGAGCGTTTCAGACCAAACAATGGCAGTCATTCTTATTTACGTTCTGCAATGCTTTATTTGAGTTCTGCATTGGACATTTTGCTGAATATTAGTCAGAATATGTACCGTAAGGATCATCGTGGCTATGAGGGCCTTCCGAATGGCCACTGCAAGGAAGACGTGATGCTTAGCTGCAGTAGTGTGAAATCGGCGACCACTGACTAACTCCTCTATGTCGCTTCTTCCGCACAGCTTCGCCACGGCCACCGCGTGGTACGCCATCCAGGATCGTATTTGCCATGTGGTGGCTGACGGTGCTGGTGCTTATGAACGCCTTTACGGGTCACATGAAGGCTACAATGATGGTGCGACCTGAACCCGACCGCATCGATTCCATGAAGGAGCTCGCTGAGCGCGGGCACGTGAAGACCTTCATATGGGAGGGCACCGCCTATGAATCCCTGCTGAGCGTACGTATTGAGTAGACGGCACCTTTGGCGTTTTCAGCATTTCAAAATTGCAATGACTAGATATTCCACAGTATTAGCCTGGAGTCACAAAATGTAAATATTCGACAGCTTCTGAGGTGTGGTCGTTACTCGGAAGGAAAACGACTTTCGTGATGCAAACAAGCTTAAGCAATGCACTTGTTGAAATGCCTGAGCATGAACTTCGGTTTGTAATTAATCAAGACTTTCATAACCAGGCAGCCGCAGCTCAGTGACCATGTTCTCTTGCTGCCGAGCGATGAAGTCGCGGGTCTGATTCCCGGCTACTGCGGCCACATTAGGAAGGGGGCGAAAAGTAATGGTCGTACACAGCGAATCCATGAAATACGCTTCACCTTTGCTAATATTAGAGAGTTTTAGTTTCACGTACGTGGATGCTTTGCGTACGCAAACGTGAGAACTCTGCGTATGTTCCGCAGCACGCGTCCGCTACGTTTATAGTTTCACGTACGCAGAAGCAGCGCCAGAAGTCCCTGCGTGGAGCCATCGCATACATACGATGGATGCTTCCGCATGCGAAAAATATACTGACCTTTACCGTCTATCTATTTGCGCTACACACAACTGAAGCAGCAAGGTGCAGAGGCTTTTGCTGTCCTTGTCAGCGTACTGCGTGAGCAGGAGGTCTGCGCGATCGTGCACAGTTCGAGCACTGAACACTTTTCCCCTGGCCGCCGACAGCAGCACGGCGATTTCAGTCCATCTCATTGGATGCCGCATCATGTCTTCGAATGGGTTGCACTCTTGAACATCACGAAGTAGATCTAAGTCGTCACTTTTTGAAAATCTTAGGCGCGGAGCACTGCTCGGAGCGTTCGCTTGGTCTGCCACCATCTTGAAACCTGCTCTCTCGATAGTTTCGTAACTCGCGAGAGCGCCCCGTCGGACCGCCACGTACGTAGAGCACGCAACGCAAGCGCGAAGTTTTCACGCGCGTCCGCAAGACGCGCGGGCAGCCTCCACGTTCTGCGCATGCGCATTGCAGTCACGT
Organism: Dermacentor silvarum; assembly: GCF_013339745.2. Lineage (NCBI taxonomy): Eukaryota > Metazoa > Arthropoda > Arachnida > Ixodida > Ixodidae > Dermacentor > Dermacentor silvarum. Next base: position 138,348,636 of record NC_051157.2, read on the forward strand.
AGGAGCTCCACGTACGCGAACTCTTCCACGTACGTGAAACTAAAACTCTCTATTGTCTAGAATATTTGACGAAGGAAGTGGCAGATGATTACGAAGGTGAAGGAGCGCGGCAAAAAAAAAAAAAAAAAAGCAGGAGCAAAGATAACCACTGTATTTTCAAATGATCTGGCGTCAAATTCACAAAACTTTTTTTGTTCGTAAGTGCTCTTCGCCATTGGCTGGCCGTCTTCGTTAAATATGTGTCCAGTCTAGGGCTGGCTGGAATCTGCTCTTGCGACAAGATTTTGGCCAATAACGTTTTTTGTTACGGGCCTTGTATTTAACATGCGAACACTATTTCAACTTATATTAGTGGGATGCACCTCTGAAGTGGATTTAATTCGCACGCATGGTGCCATAAACACAAAATGCGTGCCATGCTCTGTTAAAAATGAAGCATTTCCGAGAGAAAGCAATTGTCCTTTTTTTTTAATTCTTTCCCGTACGTGAGCCAATCTTCGGCCGCAATGCGTACTGGCATCCCTGCAGAGAAATGTCTTTAGCTTTAACGTCAGTGAAATGGTACAAAGAAGCACACGGACAGTATTTCAGCTCGGGCCACAAGAGGTACTGTGCGGCCTCTTGCAGTTTTGTCAAATATTGTCTAGAGAGATGCTTGCGAAGTTTGAGCGTATGGTCCGTGGTATTATCTGTGGCTCTCGCTGTCAATAAGAACCATAACTAATCGTAGCAGGGATTCTATAGGCACTGCTGAAATCCCCCCCCCCCCCCTCTATTGTCGTGGCTAGTGCCGCTCGCGAGACCGAACGTGAGGTTGCCGGCAGCGTGAAAGTAAAAAAAAAAAAATGGCCACGTGCAACGCGAGCGTGGGGCAGCTATAGCGAAACGACATGCGGAGTGGTCGGGCGTGAGCACCAGCGCGAGTTCGCCTTGCTCCGGTAAGTGGAAGGCGAGCGCTGGCGTTGACAAAGAAACTTGAAGTGAGGTTGTCTATGCGGTACACACAATCTTCACTTCTTTGCTTCGCCGGTCTGCGCTGGCGGGATTTATATATCTGACTGCTTTCGGTATTTCCCCAGTAGCAGTGCTCTGGGGGACAACCTTCGAAACTGTACTGAACCGCATGCAGTAAAAGCGACTCAAATAGGATCCATATCATTGTTTTGGATGATTACAGCAACCAATGCTGCACCGCATTCGTTTGTGTTTGAGCGACACACGACGACTTGGACGCGAATCGCGCTGCGAGCTGGGAAATTAAGCAATGCTCCAAAGGTAGTACTCAATGTGCAATAGCACGTACGTACACCTGCTCGTTCTTGTTATTTGTATAATGTCGTCTTCATCAGACTATTTAAGCTTCGCAGCGTGGCAAACCAACGATCCCAAACTACTTCCTTGTGCGACAAACCACACGCTTAGTTTTGGGCACTTGCGTAGTACCTGCAGGGCACCCCTGGCACCGACATTAGCTGCCTCTACTGCCCACAGTTCTGCATACTAGTCGAGTACCGACCTTCTGGGGTGGCATCGAACGTTACCGAACAGAAACATCTAAAATTGAACAGGACAAAACAATTCACAGGAGCGAAATAAAAACCAAAGCACGAACAGCTTCCCAAGCGGCGCTCCTTCGGAGTAGTGGGTATTCAACACTGGCACTGATTTCGATTGCTGCCATAACTGCAAAAAACATCTTTTTTTTACTCGAGATCGCAGGGGCTTATCGCGTTTAGCATGAAGCCGTCGGCGCGCTGATGCACGAACGTCGGCCTCGTCGCAGGGTTCTCGGAATGTGCCGGAGTACCGAGCCGTGTGGGAGATGGTTGTTCGCAGCAACGGCACGTTCGACACCAAGTCGCTCTACTCCCGAGAGAACCTCATCGCGGTGCAGAATGGAGACGCAGTCATCGTCAGCGACGCCACCACAATGCGTTTCCACGTGGCGGCCAGCTGTAGCGTGTTGAGACACGGCACCTTCTACTTCTCGCGGGAGCAGTTCTTTCCGCACAAGTTTGCCGTGGCGCTCAACCGAAACGAAGACCCAGCCTTCGTCACCGTAGTTAACCAACGGTTAGTAACACGGTTATCGCCTCCCTATAAGTAATTTATTGCTTAAGGTAAATAGAATCTTACTTCATTGGACAGGACAAACAAAAAGGAATGGATGAAGTGTAAAACGTTAATTATCAGCGTTTCGTCCGTTCCCTCAGTTTTTCCTGTCATATGGGCTGTCACTCTATTTAGCTTTGACATGTACTGTGGTGAGCGATTGAAACGCGATACTCGAATCGCGTGGCTGCGTGCCCTTCATGCGCTACCAGTGGGCGCTGGGGACACCAAGCTGACACATTTTTATGCCACGTGAAATCGAGAGCTTTTGTGATGCATTGTGATTGCGTCTGCTCTTTCGGCGATTACCCAGTGGTCACCGGTGGCGCAAAAAGGTGCCAGCCGCCATACGGTCCGAGTATCGCGCTTCAGTTGCTCAGCACTGTGCATACTAACTGGTTCATGTTAGCACTCTTTTATATCGTTGTTTAAAGGAAAACTGCAACGAAAACTTTCGGACCGTGCACAAACAGACTACTGGACGAGTTGACTTCGACTCATAATTTTAAAAGGCGCAACACACGCAGAACGAAGTAAAGGACCGAAGACGCAGATGCGCACTACCAACCGAAACAATATTGAAAGCACACACACCCTCTTAAATTTTTCGCAGCACGCAAAAAAAAAACTGCATAAAAACAACCAGGACAAGCAACAAGGCAAAATAATCACTTGAAGGAACAAAATTATCATAAAGTTCCCTAGCCTCAAATTTTAAAAGAAAATCAATTTTACTCTGGTAGAATGATACGGACGGAGCACTGATACAGAGATCTAACATGCGCTACATGTACAATGTCTCAGCAGCTTCTCTCGTGAACTGATCCCTGTGCTTCATCAACATGTTGGTATCATTAGGCACAGGGCAACAGGCGGCCTCGCGACAATGCACTGCTCAGTTTTAATTTTCCGCTCCTTGAGCGCACATTTGAAAATTAGCCGTACTGGCTTACAGACACTTTTACATGGGACAAAGGAATGCGGTACTGAAAGAACGCGATTGAAACATATTCATAAGTATGCTTCGCTCCACATTCTTTCTGGGCAAAATGGTTGCGCTAAACTTCACTCCTAACCCGTAGACACACCTGAGGAATCTTATTATGGACATAAAGGGCTGCACGTCAACGCCATAAATCGAAAGCACTTGTTGCCACCCATGCATTGTGCGTATCATACTTCAGCATGCACGGCCCAGTGATAGCTGTCCTGGGCACAACAGATGAACTGGACAATGATGGAGTAAAGGTTGAATACGAGTCTTAGACTTAGGCTAACGTCATAGGTGGGTTCTGCCGGAATATTTTTAGTTGCGCAGGTCAATAACCTCCGCAAAACTATGCTCTTAAAAAAAGAAGGTTGGAGTAGTTATTACATATGGTCTCACACCATTTTATACCTTAACATAACTGCAGTTGGTAACGATAAAGTTTGTAACATAACTGACGAAAGAGGTATTACTGTTACTAAAGGGTCTCAGCTATACCAATTCCAAATGCACATTGCACTACCCGATGCAGATTCTCACCTCTGCAGCATACTCGTATATCGGACCAGCTGTGGCATATTCCACAGTGGGTCCGATATATTTGTTACAGAATAAAAACTTTCAAGCCGGTGGTACTGAGTGTGCTTCGAATTGGTAGCTGCGACGAATTAGTAACAGGCACTACCTTGTTCAGTCATTCATGTTACTAACTCTGTCGTTACTAACTGCAGTAGCAAATAGTGTAACACTATGTAGTAACTACTGCGACCTTCTTTTTAAGCGCGTAGACCATTTAGCGTGATTTGTATTCGTATTTTGTGTACTGAGTCGGCTTCTTATTAAAGAAGGAGGGCCTTTAAAATGTTGAGGAAGAAACACCTGGCTTGCTTATGGCTCTTTGTAGGCGCCGCACACCTTTTCTTAGCTTGACGTTGTCGGAGACCGTACCGTTTGGCGGACCTGCGCTAACGCGATCACCCCATAGTTAGTAGTAAACCACTTCACCTATATCCTTACTTCTGAGACCAGGATCAGCTGGATGATGGAGAGCGGCTTGTTGGATGCCTGGATGGAGGAGGAGTACGGCGACTGGCAGAAGTGCGCCTCTGGCTCCGGTGAGGACGCGTACAGCCCGCTGTCACTGTTCGAGGTGCAGTCAATCTTCGTCATCTACCTCATGTTCGGCGCTGCATCAGCCATTGCATTCCTGTTCGAGCTCCTTGTCGGTGGTACAGTAGTGTCAGATTTCTACATTACACAAATTGCATGAATCTGATGCGTGTATTTGTCGCATAAATAATATTACCCGCGGCGATATTGCATCGGGCAACGACTTAGCCGCTTTCTGTTATTGTTACTGATTGTGCAGCGGCACCTTCTCACTGCATATAGATCATGTTGACAAAAGCGTGCCGTGCTTATATTTTGCCGACGCGTGATTGGGGCGCCATTAGGCGACTCTGTCTAAAGCGGCTTGTTGGTCAGCACGTGACATTGCGCGGGCGCGAAAATCGGGGAGGAGGCTTGGGCATGGTCAGTGCGGCGGACGAACTTGGCTAGAGGCGGCATCATGAGGCGTTCGCTTTAATACTTGCTTACCACTGTGTTCCTAAATGTTTCTTCACCTAAAGCAGGGCCATGTTCTCGGTTTTCTGTGCAGCCTCAAAGTATAGCTTCAAGAACGCCTATTGGGCGATTCTTTCCGTGACTACCAAATTTCGAAATATTGCGGTACTGTTGCGCTTTTGACCAGGCCGTGAATGTACCTGACAGCCAAATGTTAGCTAAGGAATGACAGCGAAAGCGTACTTAGAGGTATGAAGTTGAGAAAGGGTCAATTTGAAGAATGAAAATGATGGTTCATGAACAACACATTTTATAAGTCGCCTTAGCCGCAGTATTTGCATGAAACGGGCCTACGCGCGTATATACGTACTGCATTCTGTAGTTATGCCGCGTGGCAACCCAAGTGAATCTGGTTCCCACGCCCGAAAAAAAATGGGAGAACGCTTAAGATTCGTCTTTAAGAGTAGAACGCGATAGCGTTATCGGGACCCGTTCGCATCGCATCGTTCGCATACGGCAAGTAGGCTCCATTCACTGGAACATTCAACGTGGGAAAGCCAGCTTACCAAGACCAAGCTTACACCGATCCCCTTGAAGTCGGCTTCACTTTTAAACAAAAGTGCATTGCTGGAAAGACGTTTTTCTAGAGGCAATATAAGTAGTCTTGTAATAAAATGTGATGGCCCTAGCACCTTCTTATATTATTTTATTAATTGTTTGCTATTGCCCCGACGCTCACGCGTGTCCAAAATTAACAGCCGAAGTCGCAATTTGACCTGCCTATAGATGCGAGCGCCATCCGGATATCATTTTCGCAAGTACCCGAATACGCGGCTGTAGGTCTGGTAGAAATGCTGGAAAAGGGGTTTGTATTTGAGTTTCCTCGGAGCAGAATTAGGTTTTCTCGTACATTCAAATTACAATCCGACGCCGATTGTAAACAATCCGACGGTGAATCGGACGCCGAATGGTAAAATCGTACTTTACCATTTTTCTGGCGGATTTCACTGTGAGAAATCAGTTTTTGTTCACCAAAACCTTGTACCACGTGGAGGGCCTGCGCGGTCTGGGTTGGGGATGATTTTCTCCGCCACCCACCGACATCGCACGCCGGTCACCGACGCCGGATTTTCTGCGACACTGGGCCCTTAACGCTATCGCGTTAAAAAGAGATAGAGAAGTGTTAACGAAGTGCGTATATATTAGTTTAGTCGGGTAATGGCGCTGTGCAGCCCCTCTCGATATACAAGGCAGCATATCAAGTGAAGATCGGTTTAATTTTAGGGAAGATAATTTAATAGCATTAAGATTGTGCCTCAGTAGCTGAAGGAGTGCGAATTGTGAGTGTAAATCAATCAATCAATTAATCAATCAATCGAAACATAAGTCATGCACCGCGTGCCACATACATAAATAGCGCAATCGCTAGGTTGTGCATGAAACAACTGTAAATAAGTGTTGAAACATAAATCTTCAAATCGCGCTAATTGTTTTTACATTGCAGGACTTCCAGTTTCGAACAAGAAGTCAACAATACGGATCACCGTTACACCTGAGTCAAGCGCATGGACGATGGCGCATGGAACCTTTCAATATGCGCCTAGAATTAAACTGCAAACACGCTACTCATGAGATCGCCTATCTAGAACGCTCATCTGTCTTGGCGAACAACGTAGAGAACATGTGCTTGCGGTGTCTCTTTGTACTTATATACTTAGGTAGTAGTTTTCCAACGTTAGAGTGCGACTAGGAGCGTTCGGAAACATTATGTGCATGTTCTTTCGGTGTCCTAGGAGAACTGCACTAGTCACCGAGTTTACATTTCAATAATAGTGGTGCACGTTAGGGGTGTTTTGCACAGAAATAATGTGTCACGTTCGGGGAATAATGAGGGCTCAATGAAAACTGGTAAACATTCGTTTTCAGCCAGTTAAGAGACGTTATACAAAATGCTTATTAAGTTTACCCGCAGCCCTGGGAGAAGCAAGTGTGGCAGCACTTCTATAGAAGGCGAGAATAGGGGATATGTTATGGGGGACCGGTAAATGCAGTTTGAACTGTGCAGGTTAGTTACAGCCCTCGCGGGGCGCCAGATCTTTACAAGCGTCTTTTGCGAATCGCATAAAAAGTTTGATCTATCTCCTGAAAGAAGCCCATGCGCCACAAAATAGCATTTCAAGAAAAGGGCAATCTAGTGGGTGATATGTGGCAAATGTTTTCAGGGCGTCAGTAAATTACGGGCTGTTAAAAAAATCCTTAAGCAAGCGCTCGAAAGCGTTATATGGCCGTTATAGGCAATGTTTCCCGAGGTCCGTTACACCAAGTTCACATTCGGTTGCAATAGCAGCAATGTAAAGGCGAAGTGGCGAGAAAATTTCAAAAGTTCTGTAATAAATATGAACCGTCGTACTTCCTGTATTTTTATGCGTTATACGAGCTTCATATTAGGCTTCCCTGGTGCTCTCATTCAACTAAATGAGGCGCCTTTTTAGATTTGGTGATAATAATGGAAATACTATGAGTAATATAGAGGTGAAGATAATATGGTGTGGGTTGATTAGTGCATTTGTTGTACATTGTGTATGGAAGCGCTTCTGAGCATTACGACTATGCTTTACAAAAGGCGAAGCATATAACTCATGGTACTGTCAACCCTTCTGTTGCAACTGAGAATGAATAAACTTGTTGATAATGCGAGGAACAAGACCCAAAACGTGCTTGCGACGTTAAGTATGTGTGGACAAAATAGGTATAGTTATTATTGATCATTCCTTGAGAACGTGCTTGGAGAGAGAGAGAGAGTAGATTTTAATGAAGAGAAGGGAGGAGAGGTCGGCCTGGAGAGCGTGTCTCTAGCCTGCTACTCCTCACTGGGGTAAGGGGAAGTGGGTGATACAGAGAGAGGTAGGTGACAGGTGATTATGATATCGTACAAGGAGCTACTATTTACACACGTTGTCCAATACGCGGTTGTGCACTTTTCACACACTACACGCAGGAGTAGTGTTGTCCGCACAGAACGTCATCGCACAAACACATTTCGCGCACTGCACACTGCACAGGTCCTAGAGACGACCGTCTAAGCCCGTCTCACACATAAAGTTCAGAAGTGATCTTATGGTGCGCTGGGCATGATCAACGCTTCTCCATGCGCCTAAAATCTTGGCTTCCGAAAAGGGGCGGGAGTCCAAAGAGTCAACACTACGTTTTAGTGTCCTTCGCTCGGTCGCATATTGAGGGCACACGCAAAGTATGTGTTCTATTGTCTCGGGAGTGTGACAGACGCTACAATCAGGGTCTCGTTCTCGTCCAATCTTGTGAAGGTATTTGCGAGTGTACGCCACACCAAGCCGTAATCGATGGATTAGTGTTTCCTGGCCTCTCCGCATCCGAAGTGGAAGTCGGAATCGCAAGCCGGCGTCAAGTCTATAGAGGCGCTCTTGCCGATGTTCGGGGTTGTCCCATTGTCGCTCCATAGACGTTTTGATGGAGTTGTGTAGCAAGGCGTTGATGTCATAACGGCAAAAGGGAAGTTTTATAATCTTCCCGTCAGTGTGCGCAATTTTTGCTTCCGCGTCAACCTGCTCATTTCCGGCTATTCCACAGTGGCTGGGAATCCACTGCAGTGCAATGTTATGTCCGGATTGAGACGCCTCGGTGAGCAGAGCCATGATGTCGTATATTAGAGGGCTATATGCGCTTCTGGGATTCATATAATTGCTTATGAGTTGCAGCGCCGGTTTTGAGTCGCAGAACACTGTCCAGTTAGCCAGGTTTTGTTGTAGTATGCAGCGGACTGCTTCTCGAATGCCGGTCAACTCAGCTGCTGTAGACGATGTTTTGTGTCCTATCTTGAACCGCTGCGTAATCCCCATTGCAGGTACCGTGTAAGCTGCCGCGGAAGAGGTCTGTGTAACAGAACCATCTGCAAAAACATGTTCGGTATATCCGTACTTGTAAGCAATGTAGGATAACGCGAAATGTTTGAGACCCGCAAGTGGCATTTTCGACTTTTTCGTTATTCCGGGGATTGAGGTTTTCACCGTCGGCTTTGCCATCGTCCAGAGTGGAGCTTCCGGTATGCCATGTGGTGCGAAGTCCGACGGCAGTAGATCCCGTTGCGACAATACGGCTCCTGAGTAGGCGGCGTCAGGCCGTATACTTGTGACATTTGTCAGTGGATGATTCCTATGCCTTGTCAGTAGCCTTAAATGCACTCGCATTGGCTCATGTTGCAGATACACTCGAGCTGGGCATGCGCGTGCCTCTGCAATAGTGCCCCATGTGGAAGTACATCGTGGTAACCCTAGGCAAATTCTTAGTGCGCGAGCCTGAGCTCCTTCAAGTGTGCGGAGGGCAGATGAACTAATCCGAGAAAGTACAGGTGCGCTGTAGCGGAGGTATCCAACAAAAAGTGCCTGGTAGAGCTGCAGAAGAGATGATTGGGATGGCCCCCACGATTTTCCAGACATATGTCGAATGATTTGTGCAAAGCTGTCCAGCTTTTTTCTCAATGCAGAGATGTGTTTCGACCAAGATAAGTCACGGTCGATGGTGACTCCGAGAAACTTATAGTGGGTTACCGAAGGTATAATCTTGCCATCAATCATGACGGGGTAGCAGGCCATTGACTTCCTGGTAAATGTCATGGCTACACTCTTAGTCGGTGAGAGCTGAAGTCCACGACTATTTAGGTATTGCGACGTTATTGACACTGCACGCTGTAGCTTCGTTTGTACTTGTAAGCGCGTTAAGCTCGTGGTCCATATACAGATGTCATCTGCGTACACAGAGACCGAGACTGCGCCTGTGAGTTCTTTGACGAGTCCAACGAGAACAACATTAAATAAGGTTGGGCTCAGTACACCTCCTTGAGGCACCCCACGGTAGACAGGATGGTTCCTTGTATGACCGTCTAGAGTTGTCATAAATATCGTTCTCTCTCGAAGATAGCTGGCTATCCACTGATGCATACGGCCACCAATGCCATATTCTTCAAGGGCATTTAAAATTGCATCATGTAGAACATTGTCAAATGCACCCTTGATATCCAGAAAGACAGCAGCCGTCAATCGACGGCGACGTTTCTGATGTTCAACAGTCGTTACTAGATCAATAACGCTGTCGATTGACGATCTACCCTTTCGGAAACCTGTCATAGCGTCTGGATATATATTACGCTTCTCCAAAAACCATTCTAGGCGCATCAAAACCATCCGTTCCATGGTTTTTCCTATACAACTGGCAAGCGCCACTGGTCTGTAGGAGAGCATATCATGGGGTGACTTGCCTGGCTTCAATAATGCCACGATCTTGCTTGTCTTCCAATGTGCAGGCACAGTTCCCGAGGCCCAAGAGAGATTATATAAAGCCAGAAGCTCTTCAGTCGCTCGAGGGCCCAGATGGCGTAGGGTAGAATAGGTAATGCCATCAGGCCCTGGCGCACTTGAGTGTATTGAAGAAGAGATCGCAGCACGTAGCTCTTGCAGCGTGAATGGAAGGTCGAGACGATCGTCCACTGTTGGGGGAGCGCACCTGAACAGCGTAGATACCACTGTTGTAGAGCCGGAGAGATGTAAGCAGAAATCTTCCGCGATCTCCTTCTCACTGCGCATCTGATTGATAGCCAGAGCTCGGAAGGGACGTCGTTGTTGTGGAGTAGATGGCAAGGCTCGTACAACATGCCATATCGTGGACAATGGTTTTCTTGGGTCCAGGCTGCTGCAAAATGACCTCCAACGCTGTCTGTCGAGCTTTTCCAAGCGTCTTTGAATTTTCTTTTGCACACGACGTGACGTCCTCAAGTCAGATATCAATTTAGTTCGCCTGTATTTCCTCTCGGCGCGACGACGGACTGCCCGCAGATGCTCATATACAACATCAACGGATGTTCTGGAATGTGATGTTGTGACGATGTCTGTTGTTGCGTGCATTGCTGCTGTAATTCGCTCTTCGATCTCTTGCGGAGAAGTTATACAGCCGCAGGAGTCTTCCAGTTTGGTTTGAAAAGCATCCCAGTCAGTGCGTTGTGCATGACGATTAGGGAGTCTCGTGAACCATCTCAATTGTACATAAGTAGGTAGGTGATCACTGCCGTACGTTTCAGCATCTGTGCACCAGGCAGCAGAAGACGAAAGGCATCGTGAAGCGATAGCTAAATCGAGACAGCTGCTGTACGTTGTGCCTCGCAAATATGTTGGTGAGCCGTCGTTGAGGATGTCAAGACCATTGCTGTTTGTGAAGTCAAGAAGCTGTCTTCCTCGAGTGTTTATGGCCCGGCTACCCCAAAGATGGTGGTGTGCGTTGAAGTCACCTACGATAACATGAGGTCCTTGGCTGGAGTCAAGAACAAGTTTCAGGTGTTCAGCGTCAAATCTTCCCCTGGGAGAAATATAGCCACCGATGACCGAGATTGTGCGGCGCTTAAGCTTCAGCGTTATAGAAACGTACTCGTTGTTGTTGTGCACCGGAATTTGGTTTAGCGAGTACGTGAGGTCACATCGCACGCATAGTAAGACTTTGCTAGGATTTCCACTTGTCTCAGACGCGAATTGTTCGTAACCAGACAGTCTAAATTTCGAAGTCATATTCGGCTCGCATATCACAATAACTGGAAATCGATACTTGAGCAGTCTCTGTTTAAAATCTCCGAGGCGACCTCGTAGACCTCGTGCGTTCCATTGAAATATCACGGAATGGCTGATCCTTTCTTGCAGTGACAGCATTGAAGTTGATGATGCCATGGTTCTTGCTATCCTTTATATAGCAGCAAGCACCGGTTCGAGTGCGTCGAGAATTTGCACCGCCGCATTAGCAACGGGCGTCTTAACTCCCATAAGCAGCATTCGCAAGGAACGAACCAATTGTGTAAGCATTGCCTTGATTTGACCATCCGACGACGAAGCTTCGCGTTCATGCTGGCGTTCCGGCTGCACTTCTGCACTCCGAGACGGCAGGGCAGGCCATATAGTAGTGTCCTTGGTGTTCAGAAGAGTAGACGTAGCTACAGGTCCTGACGATTGAGGAATAACAGGAGCGCGCGTCGACTTTTCATGAGGCACCGGTTGTCCTGTTGTCGATGCTGATCTCCTCCTGCGATTACGGGAGCGCCTCTGGTGGCGGTGTATCTTGGTAGCCGCTTCTCTGTGTGTAGAGCGATCTCGCACCATTTTCCTTAGCACGGACATTTCAGTCTTTAATTTTGGACACTCCTTCGACGTTGCCTTGTGCGGCCCATCGCAGTTAGTGCATTTCAAGTCAGACCCATTACACGTCGACTCATCATGATCACCACCACAGCGGGGACATGTCATCCTGTTTGCGCACACAGCACTTACGTGCCCGATTTTCTGACATTTATGGCACTGTAATGGCCTTGGGACGTATGGACGGACAGGATGTCTCACATATCCCACTTTCACATGTGATGGTAAGTTGTCTCCCTCAAAAATGAGCTTTATGCACCTCGACCGTCCAAAACGGTGTATGTCTGTGATATGGACAGTTGAGGATATTAGCGTTGGGAGATCGCCATTATCAATATCTGTATCCACATCGTAGATCACACCAGCCGTGGTACTGCCTCCCTGTACGATGAATGAGCGGACAAGGATATTTCCCAGCTGAGTTACAGCCTTTAAAGTGTCAAGGATGCTTCGTGTAGAGACATCAACAGTAAGGATGTTTTTTCTGCTATTAATACGGACCTCTCTAATATGCCCTGGAGCCAGCTTCTCGAGATAGGCAGTGAGAGTTTGCCTATTGAGGGAATTGAGGTTGCCAGTAGCAGCGATGGGGATGTAGGCGATTGTATACGTTTGCTGTGAGGGCGGCTTATTGTAGTTGAGCTCACTCACGCTTGAAGTCCTAGGAAGTTTCCTCTTCAACCGGCGCTTTGTGGCCACTGTATATCCACCGTCGGATTCCATGTCGTCCACGTCAGAGCCGCTCGATGACCCTGGCAGAGTCATGTGCAGATGGTCGGACGCAGCAGACCGACGTTCAGCTTGGAGGCCAGCCCCCAACCGTGGCGGCAGAGGGGGCGGAACGTCCGTCATTGCTTTCGATACTGTACCCGCCACGGAGGCGTCGGTACGCACAAAGTTAAATGAAAAACCAGAGCGAAGCAGGAACAGCAGCTGATCAAGAACTCGTCTTCTTCTTCCTCTTCTTTCCTGCTTGAAAACGTTAAATGGTAGTTATCTGCTATTTCGCAGTATATCGAGAAATTATATGTGAAATAGAGTTCACGTTGAGTCGAAACAGGGGTAATATTAGAGGTAGAGGGTAGGGAAAGCATAACGTTTCTAGCTTAATAATGCGTTTTGTAAGCACTTACTGAAGCTTGGTTTACTCCCCATTTTGAATTACCTGCCACCGAGATCAAACTATTCTTATAGTATGCGGGCTACGTTTCAAAATGGACCATTTAATTGCTGCCAAATGCAATTCTTAATGCCACTGCTCGAAAGAAACAGCTTCATTGGAAACTGATCTATGGTTATGGAAAGTCGCACTATCCTGATGTCTTTTTGTTGTGTTCGGTGATGGGGAATGCTCCGTCGGGACTCTGGCTACTGGATGTCCACTTGATTCATTTTTCTTCATTGTGTTCTCATAAAGTACTGGCTGCTTCGTATTTGTACCGTGCGTGGAATCAATAAATTCGTTGTATTAGGCATCAAGTCTTTGTTAGTGTGCTTCTTCGTTGGTGTATTTCTGCGCGTTGTTACATCACGTTGAATCGTGAACTCAAAGTGAGTTTATTGCGAAAGAGCACACGTGAAAAGTGCAATCTAACACTTGCGTCTCCGGCTTGTGCTCGTGCTAATTGCTGCATAGTGAATTCAACACAAACTTTGAAAGGCTTTGTCGGTGTTTTCCTGTGACTTGGTGAAGGTTCAGCTGAAGGACTTCCTGGGCTGGGTCGCCAACGTTTGCCCACATAATAACCATGTATCACAATTGACAAGGATACGCACTCGGAAAGTCCAGTACCCTTCTCTGATAGCGTGTCGCGTGCGCCACTATGCAATACCTGGTCGCATATCGGTCAGATCGACTGCATCGAGGGCGAGCATATCTTCTGGAAATTTCTACCGAAAAGGTGAGCTTGGATAATGTTCGCCCACGTGCTATCTTTGATTGAACGTCCTCTTTTGTTCCATAATCTGCCATTTATTCGACTCACGAGGGAGCATTAAAATGATCAAGGTGCGCGTTTTGCAAAGCCATCTTCAGCGGCCGAATACAGCACCACGTCGAACTTTAACCTTCACTGGAAGTACTGCGTGGTGAACGTTGGTGCAAACATTCCATGATGTTGTTATTCAGGTCAATTTACTGCCGCCTCAAAAGAAGATAAGTCTATTGCCTGAAGTTTAATTGAAAAGGTTGTGTTCATTGACAAAAAAAATGTTCAATACCCTGGGAAAGCAACAAGAATTCATGATCACAAGTCATGCCTCTATAGTCGGTGCAGGAGTACGTTTATCTAGGTTATTTCTCGCAGGGAACCCTGAGAAGAAAACTTAGAAAAGAATAAAAATGAATTACAGTGCATGCGGCAGGCATTGCCAAATCCTGATTGGAAGCTTACAACTGTCTTTGAAAAGAAGAGTGTACAATCATTGCATTCCACCGGTGCCAAGATACGCGTATGTGGCAGAAATTTGGGAGGTTAACAAACAAGCTCGAGAACAAGTTAACAACCGCGCAAAGAGCAATGGAACGAAAAATGTTTGGCCTAACGTTAAGAGACAGGAAGAGAGTGGTGTAGATCAGAGAGCAAACGGTGATAGCCGATATTCTAATTGACATTAGGAGAAAATAAATGGGGCTGAGCAGCAGGCGCGTAGCCAGGGGGGGGGGCTGATGGGGCTTCAGCCCCTCCCCCCCGAAATTTTTTCGTGCCGGCATGCACCGCCGACCAAAACTACCACCAACGCCGGGAATAATAATAATAATCAATCAATCAATCAATCAATCAATCAATCAATCAATCAATCAATCAATCAATCACGTTTATTTAACGTGCCCAGGAACAACCCTAAGGTCTGAGTGCTGGCGCACGCATACATTACAAAAAAAAGACACTCAGGGAAAAATAATTAAACAATAAATGAATAAAAATAAAAATTGTGAAAAGAAGAGAGTACCGACAACAAAGCGCAAAGTAAATACAAAAGAAAAAGGATGAGAAGGGCACTTGAACAATACATGATATTATAATACCAGGCAAAGCTCGGAAAAGAACGATGACAAGGAGTTATGAAAGATATCAAGTTCACGAAAGTAAGCGTTATAAAGATTCTGTAATCTGTGGACAGTTGAGTGTTCGTGATGACAGGCAGGAACATGGAAAGGTCTATGTTCTCTGGTGATCTTGCGTGGGATGCGGAACATGACACAGCTGAGAAGTTCGGGACACGTGAGGTTACCGTGAAGGAGTTTAAAGAGAAACAGAAGGTCAGCGCGATTACGTCGGTCGCGAAGTGAAGGCAATGACAATCCAACAGTGCTAGTACAGGGTGCAATGTCCAGGTTTGCAAAGCGGTGATTATATATGCTTAGAAACTTTTTCTGGACACGATCTATAATGTCACTGTTGGATCTAGAAGAGCCGTTCCAGACGACCGACGCATATTCGAGTTGAGGAAGACAGATGGTTGTGTATAATTTGCGGAACGGTGTAGGAGACTTGAATTCCCGCGATAGTCTGCATACAGAACCAAGAGAGCGCATACCCCGCATTGCAACACGTTTAGTGTGAGCCGAAAAGTGTAAGGTTGCATCAAAAAGTACACCAAGATCATTGATCTCGCAGACCTTACACAACGGCACAGAATCTATCGAATAAGAAAAAGAAATACTTGCTGTTTTGCGTGTGAAAGTCATGACTTTGGTCTTAGCAGCATTCAAGGTAAGGTTATTATCCTTGCACCATTTAGAAAAGGAAAACAGGTCAGACTGCAGGGCGCGACAGTCATCAACAGTGTGAATTTTCTTAAAAATCTTGATGTCATCGGCATATAGAAGGAAAGAAGAGTTCCGAATAACAGAAAGAACGTCATTAATAAAAATTAAAAAAAAGGAGTGGTCCTAATACTGACCCTTGAGGGACGCCGCTAGTTACCAAGTAAGAAGAAGACGTTTGGCCATTGACATTAATATAACACGATCTATCAAGAAGATAACTGCGCAAGAGATTCACAACTGACGAGTCAACATCAAGGTTCGTAAGCTTGATCAGAAGCAGCGAGTGGCTGACTACATCAAAAGCCTTGCTGAGATCACAGTAAATGGTGTCAACTTGCCCCCTTTGAACTACCGGCGTGGAGATCTGTGTCATGAAACTTGCGAGATTTGTGATAGTGGAGCGGCCGGTCAGAAATCCATGCTGATTCGGAATGAGCGAGTTCTTCACAGTAAAAGACAATATGTTGTGAAGAGCAAGCTCAAAAATCTTGGATGTAGCACAGAGAAGAGAAATTGGGCGATAATTCGACACATCTGATTTACATCCAGACTTACATGCAGGAAAAACACGAGCAGTTTTCCACATGTGAGGGAAAGTGGAAGTAGTCAAAGAGTTATTAAATATAGATGTCAATACTGGAGCAAATATACTGCCGTAAGCTTTTAGAATTGCGGAGGGGATGCCGTCAGGGCCGCAGGATAGGGAAGGCTTCAAGCGCCTAAGGCATTCGTGGACAAGCTCTTCATCAAACAACACCGCACTAGATGTAGGAACCGTCGTGTGCTGCTGACTGACACCAGCGTTGAAACCTGCATCTTTATATAAGGAAGAGAAATGGGCTGCAAAATAATAATAATAATAATAATAATAATAATAATAATAATAATAATAATAATAATAATAATAATAATAATAATAATGTAATGACGAAGTTAGCACAAGCGTCGTTGTAGTCGCATGGCTCCTGAAGTGAGGAAGAGAAAGACAAAAGGATGGGTGTCGCTGGTTTTGCCTCGCGCTGGCGTTTGGCTGGAATGGCTCGGGTGCTCTTTGCGCTGGACCTAACGGGATCAAACGCCAATAAACCCCATATCATTTGGTGGTTGTGCTGGGTATCCTAACTATCTTAACAACTCGCCCTGGAACTCCGCAGCCGCACTCTGCCCTCCGCTACCCCCACGACCATGCCAGACGACGCCGGTGAGCGACCCACTTCGTCAACTGTGCAAGTCACCTGCGGTGCCGTTCGTGAACGAGACCCGGCTGTGTTCAGTGGCACCGCTGATACCGACGTCGACGACTGGCTTTCGTCGTACGAACGGGTGAGCAACCACAACAAATGGGACGATCGGACAAAGCTCACCAAGGTTATTTTTTATCTTGCGGGTGTCGCCCACCTCTGGTTCCGCAACCATGAAGCAACCATTACGACATGGAATGACTTTAAGACTGCATTCGCGGAGGTATTTGGCCGTCATGCGGTGCGAAAGCTTCGCGCTCAACAGCGCCTTCGCCACCGAGCGCAATAGCCGGGCGATACTTTCACTAGTTACATCGAGGACGTCATAGATCTCTGCAACCGCGTGAGCCGAACGATCGACTGAGGACGATAAGATTAAAGAAATCCTCAAGGGCATTGATGACGACGCTTTTCAGATGCTCATGGCCAAGAATCCTACCACCGTTGCCGCCGTAGTCACATATTGCCAAAGCTTCGATGAATTACGCCGGCAACGAGCGCTCGCCCGCCAAACTCTTCCTCAAGTGGCCTCCCTTTCCAGTTTGGTGACTGCTCACGGACAGGCTGATGACGGGTCTCTGCTGCCTCAGATCAAAGCCTTCATTCGTGTAGAGGTGGCCCGCCAGCTCTCGCTGCTCCCTCTCACCCAGGAGCCTGTCCAACCTTTGTCCTCGGCCGTGCAGCAGGCCATCCGCGAGCAGGTTGCAGAGGCCCTTCCACCAATCAAACAGATTGCTGCACCAGCTCAGATTGCTGCACCTTTGACGTACGCTGAAGTCGTGTCGCGTCCTAGACCAACGACACTCCCCTACTCGGCGCCGCCACCGCGCCCAGCGCTTCTCCCTGTCCCTCAAATGCCCCCTCAGTACTTCCGGCCGCAAGATACATGGCGCACGCGGGACAATCGGCCGATATGCTTCTCGTGCGGTATCGCGGGACATGTGGCGCGCTTTTGTCGCCGTCGCCTGCCGCGTCAGGACGTCGTCGTTGAGCCATAGGTACCTGCATCCCACCAGCATGCTGATTTGAACCCATCGCCGAACTTCTGGACCGGTCGTCAGAACTTCAGCCCCCGTCGTTCAAAATCACCGCGTCGCCGTTCGATATCGCCGATGCGTCGTCGCCCGCCTTCCAACGAGGGAAACTAAGTGCTGCAGCTTCGGAGGCAAGAGCTGCACGCTTGTCGAAATGCCCAAGACCTCCGCTATCGCCGCAAAACATTATAGAAATACAGGTTGAAGGAGCCGCTACATTCGCACTCATCGACACGGGCGCTGCGGTTTCCGTCATACGTGAGACTCTTTGCCGTAAGATTAGGAAGGTCACCACATCACTTTCTGGCCTTGTACTTCGTACTGCCACCACGGAGCCCATCAAACCTTCAGCCGCATGCACCGCTAGGATCGTTATTCAGGACGTAGTTTACACAATTGAGTTCCTTGTTCTGCCTTCCTGCTCCCATGATGTCATCGTGGGATGGGACTTTCTGTCGCGCCACCGTGCCATCATTGACTGTGCCCGTGCTGAAGTTGCTCTGTCTGTCGTTCACACCACTCTGCCTGCCGCCTCTCCCGCCCCCTTAAAGATTATTGTCGCCGCCGATACTGATCTGCCACCAAGCACTTCAACACGAGTCGCTTTGTTGTGTCCATCGGCGCCCGACGCCTCGGTACTGTTCACGCCTTCATCTATTTTTCTTCACCGCAAATCTCTACCACTTCCATTCGCCGTTCTTGACGTAGCCGCTGGTACAACAATTATGCTAGTGGACAACCCGTTCTAATACCCGCTGACTCTGCTTCGCGACGAGTGCCTCGGCTGTGTCGAACCTATTGACATGTCTGAGTGTTTGGACGTGCCTGGCTCCTCTTCTGGCCTTTCGCTCGACGCCATGACACCATTTCCGAAAAGCTCCCGATTGGCTGCCGAAGTCTTTGATTCATGCGTTGACGCCAACCTTTCCCTCGAGCATCGCGAGCAACTTCTGTCTCTCCTAGATACTTTCCGTTCTTCGTTCGACTGCACGGAACACGCCTTGGGTCGTACGAACAGTGTTTCCCAGCGCATCGACACCGGGTCCCACTCTCCCCTCAGACAACGCCCCTATCGCGTTTCAGCGGCGGAGCGTCGTATAATCAACGACCAAGTGAATGACATGCTCGAGCGTGGCGTCGTTCAACCATCCCAGAGTCCGTGGTCTTCTCAAGTTGTGCTAGTGCGAAAAAAAGATGGTTCTATTCGTTTCTGTGTCGATTACCGCCGCCTGAACAAAGTCACACGGAAGGACGTCTACCCTTTACCCCGAATTGACGATGCACTCGATTGTTTACAAGGCGCTGAGTACTTCTCGTCATTGGACCTACGATCTGGCTACTGGCAGGTTCCCATGGCCGAATGCGATCGACCGAAGACAGCGTTTGTCACCCCTGATGGGCTATATGAATTTACCGTCATGCCATTCGGGCTCTGTAATGCGCCCGCAACTTTCGAGCGCATGATGGATAACATCCTTCGCGGTCTCAAATGGAACATTTGCCTATGCTACCTGGATGACATCGTCGTGTTTTCTTCAGACTTCTCGACGCACCTCTCACGTCTCCACCAAGTTTTGACATGTCTTAAGAACGCTGGTCTTCAGCTGAATATCAAAAAGTGTCGCTTTGCAGCTCGCACCTTGACTATCTTGGGTCACGTTGTGTCCAAAGACGGCGTCCTCCCTGATCCTGCGAAACTTCGAGCTGTCGCCGACTTCCCTAAGCCGACGTCACTGAAGACCCTCCGGAGCTTCATCGGCCTTTGTTCTTATTTTCGTCGCTTTGTGCGCAATTTCACGACCGTTATCGCACCTTTGACGCGACTTCTCACCGTTGGCACCGACATGTCTCACTGGTCTCGTGAATGTGATGACGCATTCCAGACGCTACGCCAGCTGCTCACAGCTCCTCCGATTCTCCGGCACTACGATCCCCGGGCGCCTACGGACGTGCACACTGATGCAAGCGGCGTTGGCCTTGGTGCGGTGCTCGCGCAACGGAAGCCTGGCTATCACGAGTATGTTGTCGCCTACGTGAGCCGAACCCTCACAAAGGCCGAGACCAACTATTCAACCACTGAGAAAGAGTGCCTGGCTATAGTCTGGGCTCTTGCCAAGTTCCGATCCTACCTTTATGTCGTCACGGACCACCACGCTCTTTGCTGGTTGTCGAATTTGAAAGACCCCTCGGGCTGCCTCGGTCGGTGGGCCCTCCGGCTTCAAGAGTATGATATCCAAGTGGTATACAGGTCTGGCCGCAAGCATTCTGACGCGGACGCCCTTTCTCGCTCTCCTCTACCCCCCGATACAGCGTCTCTCTCGGCACAGTACACCGCTATCTCAGCGCTCAACGTCGAGTCCATGCATTCGGAGCAACGGAAGGATCCGTGGATTGTTGCCCTTCTCGACCTTCTGTCGGATTCCACCGCCAATCCGTCCTCCCGCGCGCTCCGCCGTCAAGCCTCTCATTTTACCGTGCGAGACAACCTGCTCTACCGCCGCAACTATATACCGGGTGGTCGCAAGTGGCTTCTCGTAATACCTCGTCACATGCGCTCCGACATCTGCGCTGCTTTTCATGCCGACCCACAGAGTGCTCACGCAGGCGTGCTGAAAACTTACGCAAGGTTGCGCCAACGCTTCTACTGGCGCGGTATGTAGAGCTTTGTCCTAAAGTATATCCGCGCTTGCGAAGCATGCCAACAACGCAAGATTCCTCCGCAACGCTCGACCGGCGCTCTTCAGCCTTTACCTTGCCCCGCGCGGCCTTTCGATCGGGTCGGCATCGACCTTTACGGCCCACTTCCATGCACTACGTCTGGAAGCCGGTGGATAATCGTTGGTGTTGACCATCTCACCCGATATGCTTCCTGCCGCTACAGCACGTGAGGTTGCTTTCTTCATCCTGCGCAATTTCGTGCTTCGACATGGCGCTCCTCGAGAACTCCTCAGTGACAGAGGACGTTTCTTTCTTTCCCAAGTGGTCGAAGCTCTGCTTGCCGAGTGCCACATCGTCCACCGTACATCAACCGCGTACCATCCGCAAACCAATGGATTAACTGAGCGCTTCAATCGCACTCTTGGCGACATGCTCACTGCATACGTCGCGTCGGACCACTCCAACTGGGACATGGTTCTCCCCTGTGTCACCTACGCTTACAATACCGCGACTCAAGCGACCACAGGCTTTTCACCATTCTTTTTATTGTATGGACGAGAACCCTCGTGCATGCTCGATACTGTATTGCCATACCAACCTGACGCCTCTGAATATCGACCCATATCATAAGTAGCCAGGTACGCTGAAGAATGCCGCCAACTTGCCCGTACCTTCACGACGGAGGGTCAAGCCCACCAGCGGAATCGACATGACACCGACCTGAGCCCTACCACTTTCCGTGTCGGCTCCCTCGTCTGGTTGTGGATTCCGCCTCACGTTCCCGGTCTTTCGTCTAAGCTGCTGGCTCAATACCACGGACCCTACCGGATCGTCGCCTGTACTTCTGCTGTAAACTATGTGGTCGAACCTCTCACGCTGTCTGACGATCTGCGGCGTCGTGGTCGCGAGACTGTGCACGTCAGCCGGCTTAAACCGTATTACGATCCCTCTATCGTGTCGTCACCGTGAGTCGCCAGGATGGCTAGTCTTCTTTCGTGGGGACATTGTAATGACGAAGTTAGCACAAGCGTCGCTGTGGTCGCATGGCTCCTGAAGTGAGGAAGAGAAAGACAAAAGGATCGGTGTCGCTGGTTTTGCCTCGCGCTGGCGTTTGGCTGGAACGGCTCGGGTGCTCTTTGCGCTGGACCTAACGGGATCGAACGCCAATAAACCCCATATCAATAATAATAATTTACTTCCCATGAAAAGAATGACATGGTGGGGTTCTGGATAAAAAGTTGCACGCAGGCAACTTGACCAGCCCAAAAACCCATCAAAGGCAACAGAGGGCGTCGGGCGCTCACATGTGAGTAAACAGATGGGAAGGTGTCAATTTAAAAAAAAATGTGTGTACGAGACAGGTAGTAATACACTTTAACAATTAGAAAAACAAGTAGTCTGCATTAACAAGGAAATATTGAATTTATACATGAGCATTACAGATTACATAAAGAAAGTCTTATTATACGAAAACAGGAAAAAAAAGAAAAAAAAACATAACATAGCACTATATTCAGTGCAGCATAAACTAAAGCAAATAAAGGGGAGAAAAGTCATACAGTGAACAAACTCATTAAACAACAAGGATTAGTTTGACTGAAAGTAGTTGTGCAGGCTGCATAAGGACAGAAGGTCTATTTCTCGTAAAGCGAGGTTACTGAGTAAAGACGGAAGTGTATGTCGAAGCATTTGTTAACCATAATTCGTTCTTGAGTGCAGAATTCTCCATTGTTCAGGTGTGCTAGTGTCATAGGCTGCGACATGTTCGTGTAGGCGAGCTATGTTCAATCATTCTGCATTCTGTCTACAATGTCTTTTTCACGCTCGAAAGACATTTCGGCACGAACATTGCGAACTCGGGCTGGATTTCGTGGCACCTGTGGTGGATTTCGTGGCACCTGGGGTCACGTAACGCAAGGAGCCCCATCCGAGCACAAACTTTCAAGGGCTTTTCGATAGCGAGCGGGCGCGTTGCGGCATCTCACAGCGGCCGCGGAATCTACGGAGCGCATGGATTTCAATTCCGAAATTTTATGGGTGTAAAGTTCTCATAAACTTTTGACGCGAAAGGTGCACTGACATTTCCAAAGGCGTGCTTCAAAAGATTTTCAATTCTGGAACTTTATGGGGTTAATGCTGTTATAAGCTTGGACCAACATGCGTGCACTGGAGCCCTCGTGTCCAAGCTGTTCCAGAAATGAAAGCACGCGCTCGCAATCTTCCACACACACGAAAATAATAAATATTACCGTGACTGTGAGCTAGCAGCTGATAATTTTCTCCAAACATTTTCAGGACGCGTGCCCAATGTTATCGATCAGCTGGACCAGGGCAGGCAAAGTAAAATTTGAGAAAACAGGAGAAAGGAAATGGCCTATTATTGAGGAAATTCTTTTTGCGGGCTACAAGGTCTGGCTCTCGTTGGCCACAGGGACAGTGGCCCTATGGATTCAAGCATAGGCCCCCCTGAAAATACAGGTATTTTCAGAGCGCTTCTTCGCATGCGAGCTGATTGTGGAGATACATATCTGAAGAACCATTTGGAAAGTTGCCCCAGTAATGCCTCGTATTTAAGCCCAGATGCACAAAACCAAATTATAGAAATTTATGGCGAAATTATCAAAGAAAGCCTAGTTGCATAAGCAGGCTGCTTCTCCGTACTTGCTGACGAAACGACGGACATCGCCGGAATCGAACAGCCTGCTGTTTGTGCAAAGTACCTAAACAAAGATGCCAACGACATCGAGGGAGTGCTTTAGGTTTTAGCACCGGAATAGATGCCCATCTCTCATTGCGACTGCAGGTTCTATATAAATGTGTACAAACTGTTCCAGATTCTAGTCACCCTTCCAGTGACCACTGCCAGCGCAGAGAGAATATTTTTTTACAAGAGTTTACTTAAAAACTACTTGTGCTCCACAATGTCTGTGGAACGCATGGTTAGACTGGTGCTTCTATACACCAACAAAGACGTCAGCATCAACGTGTCCGAAGTCATTGACCGCTTCGCTCAACTTCCCCGCCGAGAGAAGTTTGTCCTTTAGATAGAGAAGCAGCAAAAATCAATGCAACTAAAGAGCTCTATTCCTTCAGGTCCATAAGCTCGTAATTATGAAAACGTATGACTGTTCGTTAGCTTTTAAAACCGCAGAAATTTTAGCCGTTTATTCTAGCAGTTAGCATCATGATCAAAATTATCATGCGAATACGAAAATTACGAAGACATCAATAACCAATTTTGACCGACCTTGCTCATTGAAAGCCCGGCCCACGATGCGTTTGCCAAAAATACACTCGGATATTGGGTAGTAACTTGCCGCATCGTCTGTGTCTTTCGCTTGTCCTTTTATTTCCTTTTTAGCTACCTGGGGTGCTATGCAGGATGCGCCGAGTTTGGCGAAACTCGGGATCTTCACGAGCTCTGGAGACGCCCCAAGATGAAAGAACTAATGGTAGCAAGACGAAGTTTGTCCGTTGGCACGCTTCCAGTTTCATTGGTTTATCTAGATTCACTCTGGGTAGCTATCATTTCTTGGGCGTTGCCATATGGGCGGTCGACAAACTGGAGCTCACGTGATGATACGGTCGGTGCATGGTCGTGCTTTCTTTCACTTGTTTGTCGTTCCACCGAGTGCATTACAGGCACAAGCAAGTTATGAAATAAATGCATTCAGTACAATATTATTAGTCACATTAACGTGGGTTATAAGCATTTTAAAGATTACAAAGTGTACACTGAATGTGTAGTAGACTAATTCGTAGTTTAATACGTTTCGTGTTATACCACGAGGGGACGCCCGCCCTCTTTTTTCTCCTTCTGGATTGGATTGGCGCGGCTTGCTACGTGCTTGCGCTAGCATTTCCGAGCACAGATTGGTGTGCGCCTGGTTTTCACACTAGCCTTTAAACAGATCGCTTGTTGCTCGCGCCAAGACGAAGTGAGCGTCGGCTAGCGCAGAAGTGGTTTGCCGCGCGCTTACCGTGTAAGTACTGAGGAATGCCAGAAAGCACTCATACAAGGGTCAGAAAAATACGCTTTATTTTATTTTACTTGATGATGCACCTACATACAGGATAGCACCGAGCGATGGGTTCTAACAACCGCAGGAATGAAATAATTTTTATACTGGGTAGCTCGAGTGATCTGTGGCTTCTAACAAACGCAAGAAAGGGTTTTTGCAGCGCACCTGGCCGTTGAGTGCCACCACATCCATATCATGTGGGACTCCAGCATCGGTGCAGTTGCCCTGTACCCACCACTAACGAGGTGGCGCTTCACTTTTTTTTTACGATAACTTTCTATTCTTTGCGTGTGAACGCCCGTAATGGGGTCCACAAAGTTCACGCTGTGGTTGACTGTCTCCTAATACAGATTGATGCGTAGCCCCATTAGCATTCACTAAATTTGGGATACAGTTGTATGCGGCCAATTCGTCTATATTAATGGCCCCCGGTTGAACATTGGCTGCAATAAAGGCGCCTCGTCGGTAGACCTTGAAAAGTTGCAGCACCCCTTTGGTCGCGCAGAACATGCCGAAGTACCATGGGCCACCATCTTTAACACCGCCGTAATTTTGGTGGCTCGGCGGAACGTTGTCGCCCGTCATTAGGCAGCCTTCATAGTGCTTTTGCTCGCCGCGAATAAGGCACTCGTCAATTTGCGCTATCTTCCCGGGGCCACTGAGTGGAGGTCGCGCCAGCAGCTCGTCCCTCGCGACCTCACGGGTGTAGTTCCTACAGTCGGCGATGGCGTGTTCCGATAGAGGAAACAAGTCGCCAGTCATCTCCTTCAACAGCCATATGTCTATGGTTTTGCAAATAATTTGCCGCCTGGAGAGGTGGTCGTTCGGATGGCCGAGGCGGTCCATGTTGGCGAAGTAACTTCCTTCACCTCTCTGCCCGTGCCATGCAGCGGTACTGTGTAACTGCGAAAACTGCTTTCGGCACCTGTTTCACCGGGAGGCAGCTCGGCGTCCATTCTGAGTCTTCCTATATAATGTGACCACTTCGCCTTCGCAGGTTGGTTGGTCCGGGTTGAACCCCAGGTGCTCGCAGGTGCCCCAGTACTCCGATGACGCCACCGGACCTGGCCTGGGTCTGGGGCGCGGTGGACGAACAGCGCTTGACGCCGGAGAGAGCCGAAGCGATCGCACGAACTTTTGCTCCGCAGCCTAGTCACACCAGTCTGAGTCTGTACTCGGAAAGCATAGGCGAAGACGAGGGCCTTCACTTAACTCGTCACACAGCCAGCGCACTGACGTTTTGGAAAGGCAAAAATGACGCTGAAACTCTACGTCGGTCATGTAGGTGAACGGGTCCAGACGCTCATATTGCGCCTGCTGCCGCTGGATGCAATGACACAGGCTGCTGCTGCCGCCGCCATGTTCCCGAGTTCAACTCGAGGGGGCTTTCGCGATGTACGAGTTTCGCACGAGTTCGCCTGTCAATCAAAAGCATAGGTCACGCTCCACGCGAGGCATGTGACTTGTGCACGCGCCCACCACGTTTGGGCCGCGCCCAACTTATTTTTCGGCAACAGTTGCGTGGTGCGGAACGGAGAGGCATCAACAATCTTGACCGCCGAAATAACACACGCAAAACGAACTGTTATCGGTGATGTACTGAACACCACTATCAAAAACGAAGCGTCGACTTTCGCTGGCTTATGCATGTATCTTCTTGCGCTGTCATGGCCCCACAACACTGTTTCATTGCTTGCATTGTGGCGATGTAGCGCATAGGAAATTATTATCGGCACTCCACTGTAACTGCTTGCAAGGCGTCGATGGGCCGTGGTGTACGACGATGCTGAGCAGTGCGTAGTGTTTTCCAAGGACAACATATCGCAGCTGTCGTTTGAGATGGCTGCTCTGTCATCGGTGATGTATCAGAGCCGCAGTGTCGCAAACGCGGTCAGCGTCGAGAAACTCTCGCTGTTCTAGACCCAGTGCGATGGCATTTCTTCATCACAAGCACGGCACACTAAACAGTTGCAACACCTTGCTGCGTTCGAAGTCTAATTTCCTAACTCCACACAAAAGCCCTCACCTGCCAAAATGCGACTGCTGCGCTGTCGTTGCGATATCCATCTGCGATCGTGTTAGCTCAGCAGCAGAGGCAATCGGCAAGCACATTGGAGTGAACAAAACACTCAAATTCTGCGTACGTGCGCACGGAGGCACCTTCACTACGCAAGCGATAACAAGCAATGTATTGTGTCGCTGGGCAGCACTCTCCTTCATCGCACTGCATCGCGGAGGCTTCGCGCACGCAGATAAACTGGCGCATTTTCACTGTGCTGCGTCACTACGGACCCTATAGCATACAGTACAGCCACTTTGAAGCGACAGGCTACAGCCGTTTCTCCCCTCTCTATGGCTAGAGTGTTGCTCCAGTTGGTAAAGCGGCGGCCTTAATAGCCGCCTCAGTGAAGCACCTGCGGTGAACAGTCATGCCGCAGCGCTGCGTTGCCATTCCCCTAATAGACAGGGAATAGACAGGGGCGCGATCTTGTACGCGTTCCAAAATGGAACGGAGGCGTTCCGTTCCATCGAGCCGCACACGATTGGTCAATTTGAACTTCGCGGTTGAAATTAACCAATCGTGTGTGGCTCGATGGAACGGAACGCCTCCGTTCCATTTTGGAACGCGTACAAGATCGAGCCCCAGATCATTGTCATGACTTACTTAATCGAGCATAGCGCTGCAGCGCCCCTGGCGACTGCTCACCGTATGAACTCCCTCGTGCGTGCGACTCTCTAGAATGTATCCACTTGGAAGCTTTCACCTCACTGTCGTCACTCGCGGCAAAAATGTGCAAAATTTAATAATTCCCTCGATCTCCGTTTGTCATCACAAATTTATAGTATTCAAAACGAAAAACCGGTACTTTAAGAAATAAAATGTTCATTATTTTGTTTGTTGTATTTTAAAGTATTCGATTGAGGGAAAGTGTAGGTGCAAGAATGGACCGCATGTAAACCGTTCGCATTCGAAAGAGGATAGACAGATAATGCCCGCAAGAGGAGGCACGCCCTTGACGCGCCCGAGAAAGGCGTGGCAAACAGCTCACGGCAAGTGTGCAGATAGACAGCGGGGCAGTCACGGTATTGCTAAATTGCGATAATACGTCGATAACAATACGCGGCGCTGGCGGGTTTTGTTACGCAGTCTTCTGTGCTTGAAGCGCGGAAGCACTGTGCCGCGCAGGGCGCGCTCTTGTTGTCATACGCGGCTTTTTAGCGACATTTCTTTTTGCCTGCTGTTTTTGCACGTTCCTTGCTATCTTCGTTCACTGACTGCCATCGAGCAAACTCGGGTAAAACTCGGCGCATCCTGCATAGCACCCCTGCTTTTATTTCTTTTTTGAAACGGAGCAACACCCACCTTTAATTTTGGGTGCAGAATAATTGTTGCCGCTGTGCAGGCAGTTAAATTATACATTTTCGTACTGATTTCTGCATTACTCCTCTATTATTCTACCTGTATGGTGCTGTCGCGACCGCTGCATGGCCCGAGTACATATCATGGTGTCTGCGATCATAGTTTTGTTCTTGCCTAGATCATCTGTCTTTCTGTGCGCAAAGTTTACTATCTCTGACTCCGCAACGTGTTTATTTGTCTTGTTTGACGCATAATACACAGTAACGTTTGCTTAAATACGTACATTTATTGGAGACTTAGACGTACATTTAAATATCTTGTTGCGAGGTGTTGTGTATACAAGCAGTGAACTTTGTTCCTAGCGACTCTTCTTTGCCATTAGCGAGTTGTATCTTCGCATTTGTATATTACATTCTATCTTCGCATTTCTAATGTATATTTTGCAGAACTCCTACTTTTATGTGACTGCCACAGATACGAAGATGAGAGGATTGCCCTTCGGACGGCTTTGGGGCACTTAGACGACAAGTTTTTTACGAAGGAAAATATCTTGGTCGCGTGGCCTCGTGCATCTGCTACGTGCAGGGCTATAAAGGCGCTGCTGTGTTTTTTGAAGTGCAGAAGTCTGTATGACCACCTGTGACAAAACTCAGCGATGAACGCTTAACTGTAAATGTGCAACGTGTGAACTGTGAAATTCTCTCTTCCTTCTCTTTCAATCCCTTCTACCCCTTCCCCAGTGCAGGGTAGCCTACCGGGCTCAGCATGTTTAACCTCCCTGCATTTCCCTTACGACTTCTCTCTCTTCTCCTACTTTTTATTTGTACTCACTGTTGCGAGTATAATCTCGGTGTAATTACAATACACGACCGGTAACAGCTGCTCCTGCGCAATCTATTGCAACGAGGGACAGCGTCATTGAGGTTTTTTCCTGGGCGTCGCATATGTGCAAAAATGCAAACAAGGTTCTTGAATGACGAAGATTCATCAAAATATTTGTCCTCAACTTATTCATTAGATGGCCTTTACGTTCTTCATATCAGCTGTATACATTGCTTTGCTGGTTTCAAACTCATATAGTTCTAATGTCCGTGTGATATTTTCTTTCCTTATTAAATAGACGAAAAAAAAAAACGCGGCCGCATTGACCTCAGTTATTTCTGCCAGAAGTTTTAGGACATACGAATATATTCTTTTATGAAAAAATACATATTTTACTTGACAGTGCGTAGCGTTCAATAATTCGTTTGCAGCATCTAATATACAATGGCATTGGCAATGCAGCTATTATTCATGTATTTGATCCCTCGACAAATTCTATAAGGAGGAGGCCGCACTGCAACCTCAGCCCCCACCCCCGAACAAAATTGCTGGCTACGCCACTGCTGAGCAGGCTACGTAAAGCATAGGCTAGATGACCGGTGGACCATTATAGTTACAGAATGGGTGCAAGGTAAGGGAAGCGCCGTCGAGGATAGCAGAAAATTAGGTGCGGTGATGAAATTAGGAAATTTGCAGGTGCAAGTTGGAATCAGCTATCACAAGAAAAGGGTAATTAGAGACCTCTGGGAGAGTTCTTCGTCCTGCAGTGGACATAGAGATAGGCTGCTGCTGCTGATGATGTTCAGAGAATACGTGCCAACTCAATGCGTGATTTGAAGCTTGACGTGGGGCAATTACACTTAACAAAAAATATTCAAATAGAATACACATATTGGAATCTATGCCGTTTACACGAAGCTTTCGTGAACCCGTTAAATAAATGTTATACAACATTACGCCGTCTGCACAGCGTTTTGACGCATAGCAGTTACGTGTTACGCGGCCATAGGCGGAGATTCACGCCGCACGACCTACGCGATCGCGGATTACACTGTTGTGGATCGGCCCATTTCGCTATGATGCTGCCTCCTGTAGAGTCGGCCCACTTTACTGTTATTTTACAATATAGTGCTATCCCACTATCTTCCGGTTCACCCCACATCGCTCGGCGTAAAAGTGGCCGAGCAGACACGCGAGTGCTATGGGAAAATAAGGAATAGACAGCTTCGTTTTAATTAACAAGCGAAACATCGTGACACAAAATTAGAGGAAATTCACTGTTATGCGAATGTGAGCTCCAACGAAGGCAAATAATAAGTGTCAAACTAGAAAAATATTAGATGGTAACAAAAAATAACAGAAACAAAACTGCGCAGACACCATTGACGATAATTGTCAAAGTTGTCAACCGAACGCCTTCTAGAAAGCTATTCGGTTTGTCAAAGGAATGGTGCGCTTGAAGGGGTATACACTTGTTGCAGTGAGGATATTTCCGTACGCTTGCTTATTTCGTTTCGGAATTCCATAGAGAGCTGAGCAGTTAACAAGCACGTCTGTAGCGGTAGCATAAGTGGCTACACATTTATTACATTACTTACAAGCGCGTTGCCTTCAGGCCCGTCGAGCTCCGGTGCGGAAGACGACTGCTATCACTAAACTTTTAGCCGCACGAAAAGCATCGCACAGCAGCGCATGCTTCTCACAAAGCTATAATACTTGACGCTCCATGACAAACGCATCGCGCCTCTCTGTTGCGAGATTGTACACAGCCTTCGCACCAACGCCTTGTGTCGGCAGTGTAACTCCGACCACCAACGACCAACACGAAAAATGCGTAAAAGCCGCGAACATATATTCTCTTTAAAAAATCTAAACTGTAAGAAATATAAATTTTCTATGAATACATTACGTTATTTATGATTGCGATCACTTTCCCAGAAAAATTTCGTTGCTCTGATATGTTATCTGGTTGAAAAATTTTTTTGAGATAGATAGAAAATACTATTTATTTAGAAACAAAAATGCGCTGTTAGCCTGTTTTTCTGCACAATAAACGAGTACAAACAGATGTATTAACTAGCAGCCTTGTACTGCCATAGGAATTACTTCGGTGCCAAACCAGAAAAATTGCGCTCGCATATTGGTGTGCATGTCGGTTATCTGCGCGTTATCTACCATCTTCTGATTGTTGAAACCGCAGAGCAAATATTTCCACGGAAAGAATTTCTACATTCACAAAAAGCATTTGGGGGGGGGGGGGTCAATCGGTGCATATTTGCTAGCGTAGGTGTCTGCGCGAAAAAAAAGCACCACCACTCAAGGACACATTGACAGGACGAGCGTTGGTCCTTTGAAAATGTGTCGTTGTTTGGATGTGTATTAATGCCAAAGCTTTATATGCCCTATTACGCGAAAATCCAGCGCCACTCGCCGTGGTTGCTCAGTGGCTATGGTGTTGGGCTGCTGAGCACGAGGTCGCGGGATCGAATCCCGGCCACGGCGGCCGCATATAGATGGGGGCGAAATGCGAAAACACCCGTGTACTTAGATTTAGGTGCACGTTAAGCAGCCCCAGGTGGTCCAAATTTCCGGAGTCCCCCACTACGGCGTGCCTAATAATCATATCGTGGTTTTGGCACGTAAAACCCCATAATTTATTTATTTAATTTTGAAAATCCAGCGCCATCATCGGCGACGTGACCGAGCGATGGTAGCAAAATGACGTCGCAGTTGAGCCCGAAAGGCGAAGCATTGGTTGCCATAGTAAATTAGTGGAAAGCAATACGAAGTAATGATAGCAGTTTTATCGGCCGTATAAACTTGTAAGCATAGGCATACTAAATAAATTACCAAGCATGGTGCTACGCAAGAACAAGTAAGCATGAACACATCTCGCTCGATGAGCGCGGAAACTCGCTGTCAAAACGCTGGAGTAAGGAAGCGCGGTAGCAGCAGCGAGCGCATTGACCGTATACGAGCGATAGCTATTCCGTATTTTGGACTTAATACGGAACCTAACCGCAACGGCGACACCGACGATGACGGCGATGGCACAAATGCGCCTGGAGTGTCCATACAATTACTAACGCAATAAAAACGCCAACGGCGCTAAGAGCAAGGAGACGCGTCAAAAATGCTCGGATTGACCTCAAATTTCTCAGGGAGGTTCCTGCAAAAAAAAAAAAAAAATACACCATCTTCCCGTAGGAGAACCCTGAGTAGTATGCGAAGCAGCCATGGGGTCGACTCGAAGTTCGGGATCGGCCTGTCGCCGCTGCCGTTTCGTGGCAGCGGCTCGAGCCCTTTCTCCACGGCGCTGTCCACGGCGCTGACACTGGCGTTGACGCTGGCGCTCGCCGTTGCACTCATCGCGGCGTTGCGGGATGAGAATGAGAGGAGCGGAGCGCGCGCGCGCGTCATTATACCGCGAGCTACAGTGGCACCCCCCAACGGAGTATGCAGCGCCTACCGTCGCACCTCTAACCTAAGCTGCTTCGCATTATCGCGCGCGGAGCCGTAGGTGTTGCCATTCGTTGCGCAATCCGGAGAGGAGAGGAGATGATACAAGGAGAGGAGGGGGAGGAGATTGCGCATGCGCAGTGCGGGTGTGGACGCCGCACGGCGGATGGATGGAGGGAGGGAGTGACATAGTCCCGACCATAAGCTGCTTCGCATCTAAAATAAATGAATGCCTTTCAAAAGAAGATTTGGTGCACTTCGGTCTGGGTGGGAAAAGAACGCGGGCCTCCGGAGTGCGAAACGATCACGCTTTCCCGACGCCATGGCGGCTCCACGGTTCTGGCTGATTAAAGGTGGGCCTAGTGCTTGCGTGATTGCACATGTGACGTCGCAGCCATCGGCCTGACTAAAGGTTTCACCAAACGGACTATAATGCTTTCGCCTTCACACACATAAGCCGTCTTATTTGTTTCTGCAGATTTTTTTTTTTTGCCAAATATACCAACTTTTGTATTTATTTCATCTTGTGTAATTCCGTCGCTATTTGCGTATGTGTTATGCTTGAACATGGCGCTTTGTTTCCGCACGTTGCCGTTATATACGCAAACAACGCCCATCATCATCATCAGTCTATATTTATGTCCACTGCAGGACGAAGGCCTCTTCTTGCGATCTCCAATTACCCCTGTCTTGCGCTAACTGATTCCAACTTGCGCCTGCGAATTTCCTAACTTCATCACTCCACCTAGTTTTCTGCCGTCCTCTACTGCGCTTCCCTTCCCATTCTGTAACTCTAATGGTCCATCGGTTATCCGTCCTACGCATTAGATGGCCGGCCCAGCTCCATGTTTTTTCCTCCTAATGTCAATTAGAATATCGGCCATCCCCGTTTGCCCTCTTACCCACACCGCTCTCTTCCTGTCTCTTAACGTTAGGCCTGTAAAGGGGGTATATTTGGGTCGTAGAGCGGCAGCGAGAAACGCAGCACCAGCAGGTAGGGCGTAGCCAGAGAGCGAACTGGGTACGAGCCACAGGATGGCAACGGGGCTGTTCAGCGTGCCGATCTTCTTCCTCACAATCACCCCCTGGTATGAAAGAGTCGCCATCCTGGCGGCCTAGGGAGAGTGCTGTGGGTCGTAGTACGGCTTGAGCCGGTCAATGTGTACAGTCTCTCGCCAGCGACGACGAAGATCGGAAGATGGCGACACGGGTTCAACCACGTAATTAACTGGTGATGTTTGCGCAACCACGCGGTAGGGCCCGTGGTAGTTGGGAAGGAGCTTCGACGAAAGACCAGGAGCAGCAATAGGCGGGACCCAATGCCACGCGAGGGAGTCGATGGCGAAAGGGTGAGGAGGTGGTTTGAGGTCATGACGCTGTTTTTGGCGACACTGTTGAGCAGACGTCAACGAACGGGCAAGTTGTCGGCATTTCTCGGCGTACTGAGCGACCGTAGCAACAGGTGAGCAGTCGGCAGGGTCCGGCCGGTACGGGAGAACCGTATCAATGGTGCTGGAGGACTGGTGGCCGTAAAGCAGAAAGAATGGTGAGAACCCGGTACTGGATTGGGAGGCAGTGTTATATGCCTATGTGACGAAGGGAAGCACAACATCCCAGTTGGAATGGTCTGACGCCACATACATTGATAGCATGTCACCAAGAGTTCTGTTGAATCGTTCAGTTAAGAATCATCTGTGGGTGATAAGCGGTAGTTGTGCGGTGAATAATTTGGCATTCCAATGGGAGTGACTGCAGCACGTCCGAGAGGAATACGCGACCCCGATCGCTCAGCAATCCACGAGGTGCGCCATGTTGTGTAGAATGAACGAGGTGACGTCTTTTGCTGATGCGGCAGGTAAGGCGGCGGTTTCAGCATATCGTGTCAAATGATCTACGGCGACGACAATCCATCGGTTGCCAGCGTCAGTAGATGGAAGAGGCCCGTATAAATCAATGCCGACACGGTCAAATCGGTGAACTGGGCAGGGAAGTGGCTGAAGAGGTGTGGTGGAGATACGCGAGACACATTTGCGTCGCTGGCAGGCAATGCAGGAGCGTACGTATTTGCGGATGAAGGTCTACATGCCGCGCCAATAGTAGCGTACGTAGGCGAAGCCGTGCGTAGGTCTTCTACACTCCGCCGTGACCACACTGGGGGTCGGAATGAAAAGAGGAGCATAAATCGTTTCGAAGGTGGCGGGGCACGACTAAGAGCCATGTGCGGCCGTCATTGTGGTAGTTGCGGTGGTATAAAAGTCCGTCGCGGATGGCAAAATGCTGGGCCTGTCGGCGTAACGCTCGAGTTGCCGAAGCCGCCGGAGGGTTGGACAAAATATCGAATATCGTGACGATCCATGGGTCTTTTCGTTGCTCCGAGGCCATGTCCATGATGTCAAGTGGGGAGATATCATGACTGTCGGTAGGAGTACTGGCGTCTGAAGTAACTAAGAAGAACGAGAGGGCATCGGCGTCAGAGTGTCTGCGTCCAGAGCGATTGACGACACGGATATCGTATTCATAGAGGCGGAGGGCCCACCGAGCGAGGCGACCCGACGGGTCTTTGAGGTTAGATAACCAGCAAAGAGCGTGATGCAGCGCCATCAGGTAGGGCGTAGTCAGAGAGCGAACTGGGTAAGAGCCACACGATGGCAACGGGGCTGTTCAGAGCGCCGATCTTCTTCCTCACAGGCCTAACATTTTTCGTTCGATCGCTCTTTGTGCGGTCCTTAACTACGTCTCGAGCTTCTTTGTTAATCTCTAAGTTTCTGCCCCATATGTTAGTACAGGTAGAGTGCAATGATTATACACTTTTCTTCTGAACGACAGTGGTAAGCTGCCAGTCAGGATTTGGCAATGTCTGCCGTATGCACTCCAACCCAATTTTATTCTTCTTTAAATTCCTTTCTTATGATCCGGGCCCCTGTGAGTAATTGACCTAGATAACCGTACTCTTTTACAGACTCTAGAGGCTGAATGGCGATTCTGAATTCTTGTTTCCTTGTCAGACTATTAAACATTAACTTTGTCTTCTGCATAATAATCTTCAACCCCACTCTTACACTTTCTCGCTTAAGGTCCTCACTCATTTGTTGTATGTTGTTCCCATTGTTGATGAATAGGACAATGTCATCTGCAAACCGAAGGTTGCTGAGATATTCGCCGTTGATCCTCACACTTAAGCCTTCCCAGCTAAGAGCTTGAATAATTGGTAGCGGTGGTAGCTGTGGAATCTTTGTAGATATTTGCAAACATATTCAAGTATGCGTCCTGTACTCCTTGATTACGCAATGCCTCTATGACTGCTGGTATCTCTACTGAATAAAATGCCTTTTAATAATCAACCAAAGCCATATAGAGAGGTTGATTGTACTCCGCAGACCTCTCGATTACCTGATTGATGACACGGATATTATCCATCGTAGAATATCCCTTCCTAAAGCCAGCCTCTTCTCCTGGTTGACTGAAGTGAAGTGTTGACCTGATTCCATCGGAAATTATTTTGGTGAATATTTGATAGAATACCGAAAGCAAGCTATTGGGTTTATAATTCTTGAATTCTTTTACGTCTCGCTTCTTATGGATCAGTATAATGTTGGCGTTCTTTCAGTTCTCTGGTACACTTGAAGTCGCCAGGCACTGCATATAAAGGGCCGCAGGGTTTTCAAGTATGATAGCTATTCCATCTTTGAATAAATCGACTGTTATTCTATCTTCTCCAGCAGCTTTTCCTCTGGTCATGTCTTGCAAGGCCCTTCTAACTTCATCGCTAGGTATAGAAGGAGCCTCTCTATCCTGTTCATCACTACTTTTAATGAAAGTACTGCTCGGGGCACTTTACAGGTCAGTATAGAATTCTTCCGCCATTTTTACTGTCATCGAAATTGTTGATGATTTTACCCTGCTTATCTTTCAGTGAATTCATCTTGCCTTGTCGTATGCCAAGCTTTGTTCTGACTGATTTCATGCTGCGTCCATATTTAGCGGATTCCTCAATCTTTTCCACGTTATAATTTCGAATATCCCTTACTTTCTTCTTGTTGATCAGTTTTGACAGTTCAGAGAATTCTATCTGATCTCTTGAGTTTGACACCTTCATGTTTTGTCGTTTCTTTATTAGGTCCTTTGTTACTTGGGAGAGCTTACCTACTGGTTGCCTTGGTGTCTTTCCTCCCCCTTCAAATGCTGCTTCTGAGATCCGCCTAGTTAGGGTTCCATTCATTACGTCCATGTTAACTTCATCTTACTGTTTTAAAGCTGCGATTTGTTGGCCAGCACCAGCCTGATTTTGGTCTGCTTTTACCACTACTGCGTCTAGGCTAGCCTGTTTTTTTCTCGACTAATTTTACTCTTTCTCTCTTCAAATTGAGACAAATCCTAGACCTCACTAAGCTATGGTGACTGCACCTTATCCTATCTAACACTTCTACATCCTGCATTATGCTGGGATCAACAGAGAGCATGAAAACTATTTCATTTCTTGTTTCTCCATTAGGGCTTTTCCAGGTGCACTTGCGGTTTTTACGCTTCCTGTAGAAGGTATTCATTATTCGGAGCCTATTCCTTTTCTGGCGAATTCTACCAACATATCTCCTCTGGCGTTTCTAGAATCGATGGCGTACTTGCCTATTGCTTGCTCGCCAGCCTGCTTTTTCCCCACTTTTGCATCCCATAAAACAATGCCCATAAATAATTGCAAATGCTACGGCATGATTATGTGACAGGGGGCCAACACCGTCTGGTAAATTGAGTCGAGAGCAGACACATGCCCTTTGCTATATGCATACAGTAGTACTTTGAGATAAGTTGTTTTTCGGGCGGCGGTGATAAACAACGTTATCTGACAGAATAGGCACGAGTGAGCTGCATGCATTTGAGGGCCCGCCCATGCACCAAATGCTTGTGTAGACACCTCCATCACTATAGTGTTCGAGCAATTTTACTTTAGCGACTGCATATCTTGACGGCTGCCCTTGAGGTAAGTGTTTTTCCAATACCCTTGGAACCACTATGCAATTAAATTCTGGGAGTTTACGTGCCAAAACAATGCTATGATTATGAGGCACGCCGAAGAGAGGGACTCCGGAATCATTTAGACCACCTGGGGCTCTGTAACCTGCGTCCAATGCACGGCACACAGGCGTTTTCGCATTTCGCCCCCATCGGAATGAGGCCGCCGCGGTCGGTATTTGATCCCACCCACCGGGCTATTTAGCAGCATAAAGCTGTAACCGCTAAGCCCGCACGGCGACTGATCTAATTATAATGTACGCCGTAATGGGGAAACACGGAATGAGTTGACAACTTGGGGTTCTTGAACATGCAGCTAATGTATTGTAGACGAGCAGTTGTTCGTTCCGCCCCCAACAGAACGTGAACAGCATGGCCGGGATTAAACGCGCGACCTCGAGCTCGACAGCGCCATGTCATAGCCGTTGGGCTACCAGGACGGGTGCAACGACTATGTAATATGCAGGCTGCCGCACGCAAGGCGGTGTAGCCTTAAAAATGCAAACAAATAAGCTCTAGCAATCAAACTCCACAGTTTTCGATTACCCGAGCCCTGGACAGTAAAAAGTATTGTGTTTTGTTCGCTTCGATGTGAGAGTTCGCTGCTCCGGGATGGTGCCAAAAAATAAAAAATAAACACAAACAATGAAAGGCCGGTTAACGCCATGCATCTGCGCTTTCAGGTGATAACAGTGATGAGTCATAACACAGGGGACGTTACGTATGGTGTCAAGGAAAAGAAATTATAAAACAAAGCGAGACTAAAATAATCATTATATTACCAAGCTGAGGCCACGCGAGCTCACTGACATCAGGAAGCGACCGCTTTATTACGCTATTTTACTACTTCTGCGGCAGCATTTGCAAATAGTCTCGCTGTTGATTATATCTGCTTATAGAAAGGAATGTGTGGGACAACTATACGTTGGCTTTGAACAGATACGGAGAAAGGAATATTTTTTCGAACTTCAAACAAGTCTCTGCACTTTTACAACTGACGACTCTCACAGTTTACTATAATGGGAACCAATTAAAAAAGTTAGCTTATCAAGGAAATGACTCGCTGCACTTTTACTATTGAATAATTTCACAGTTTACTAATGGGAACCAATCAGAAAATTAGCCAATCAAAAGGAAAGGACTCGCTCCAATTGAACTTATCTGACAATTTAAAACAGGCATGATGTTATGCGCGTCCAGACAAACATGAACCGATCTCACTTCATGACCGAAAGCCTCACTGTCACAACGCACGGATATGGGGCGCAGGCAGAGGGAAGCGTGCGTGCTTGTCCGAAGCTCGCTTCACCATGTAACTATACCGGGTCCTCAAAACCCAGGTTTCGCGAACTCCAAAACTTTGCACGCTGGATGAGGTGAAACAAGTAAGGCAAGGTGGAAAGGCCATCTGGTGTCATTTTTTTCTGAAGCATACATTACTGTTTGGTGCTTGCTCCTGTCCGTGCTAGCTTTGTTGACATCTATAGCACAAGCACCTGTGCCTCTGACACGACGATGATATATTTATCGCCTGCAAAAGTAGTGAATGGCTCTTGTACTCTGGTCTGTGTCACTGCACACAGCTGCCGATATGTGTAACCATATGTGAGCGGGAGGACTGAGTTGAAGTAAAAAAAAAAAAAAAAAAAAACAAGTGGCAAAGTTCTAGAATTATTGCCCGTGCCCTTCACTTCTACATAAGCGCTCGTATTTTAAAAGCCCTTGAAACCCCGTCATTCCCTTTGCGGGTAATAACATCGTTGCATAAAAACAATCATAATCGAACAACTGTTTGACCGAAGCCAAACAGGAACGTGAACATTGTGAAAGAATTGCACACATGTCATGTGGTTCAGTGCCCTATCAGTATAATAGAGTGAGGCGCACGTGGCTGTCTGATATAGATGTGTCAAGGCTTGAAAAACAACCACCTTGACATCGCGACCGACTGATAAAACAGCGCTAGAGTAGATCGTGAAAGCCTGCCCGATTATCAGCACAACTGCCTCGTTTAGGCCGGCCGCGCGGCAACGCAGGTATCCCGTCAAATGGAAGCGGATGGCGTACCCGATTCTAATGTTGCTATAGTGTTTCTATGCATATTTCAGAGTAAACGTTGAAAGGACTTCACACCCTCCGCTTCAGTGGTTGGAGACCCACTATCGAGAATGCAAGCGCAAATTTTCCCCGTCAGAGCTTTTGCAGCAGCGAACAACCGGCGAGCCTGCAGCAACGCAGTCGCCGGCCTTTCGAACGCAAACCATGCTTTTCAAGCGAAGCCCTTTGAGGCGATACCGAGGGTACCATCTCTCCCTCTGGTAGGCAGCTCCTGGATGTACTTTCGCCTACTCGGTAAGTTTTCATGCGTCCTGCACGGTTCTTGCAGCATGATATGTTGTACAGCGAGTATTTTACAGCGTAAGCTCTTATGGGCTCATTCCAATAGCCGTTTCTGGTCGCGGTGATGCCGCCGCCGCCCCGTAACCGCTATCGTCGGAAATGCGAAAAAAAGTACCCGCTCTCCGCCGGGATCGAGCCCAGGCCCGCTGCGTGGGAGTCGGATGCTTTACCACTGAACCATGCAAGCGCTTGCTATCAGCGCCAGAAAAAGGCCCTATAAACGCGCCCTAGGCAGGCGCGCAGGCGTAGACGACCCAGGTCTCCGCCAGTATGGTGGCGCCATCTAGTTAACGTGCCAGCAACCGCCGCGTGCGGCGAGATGCGATTCAGATAAGGCGCGCAATCAACGCTATCCCGATGTTAGATGTGCTCCACGCATTCTGGGTACCTCTTCGGTACACGTTATGCCGTCTCCTCGCAAGGTACGAACCGCTGCTGAAGAAGCGAATCGTAGAGCTACGTGCGCGGCTACAACCAGGCATCATGGGGCTCAGCAGACTGCTGTGCAGAAAGCATTACAAGCCGCAGCTCGCCGTCGACGCCGGCCGGACAGTTTAAATCGTTGTCGTCAAAATCGAGGCGAAGACACTTTGCCGCGAAGACCTTGTCGCGTGTGGTGCCGAAATTGGAGCTACTCTTGCGCCGCTCAACCAGCTTACGCTGTGACTGTGCTGCGTGTGCCGCGCAGGCCTGTGACTTTTTTAACAGCGAACTCCACAAGCGCTCTATGCGGCTGCGCGGCCAATTCCGACAAGAGCAGTCCAGAATAACAAAAACGAAACTGCCTGGCCATTCCCACTCCGGGAATGGCCAGGCAGTTCAATTCCATTCCTGTAATTCTTCAACGTAGAAAAGGCATCTTGATAGTTCCATCGAGTTAACGATGAACGCACCATATAACTGATGTCATCAGACGCATTGAGAACTGCAAAAATACGCAAAACACGTTATCAAGGCCGAGGGAAAGTAGCTTGGTGACATATCGTACAGTATACAACCACCCTACAAATTACCATAGGGGCAGTTCTCCCGCTACCTATAGTATTTGCATGGTCAGGATGTTTTAACGACTATTGATGTTTTAATAATACTTCAGCTTAAATGTGATAATGCTAAAATGACGACGTAGCGTATTTTTATGCTGACAAAAGTAGCGTTCAAGAAGACCTTATATAATGGCGTCGTCAAGAGCAGCCTTTCAATTACCAGCCACAGAGCGCCCTCCAGCAATGAAGGCCGACGTGATCTTCGGCTGGCTTGCCAGCCTTTTCTCGGTTGCGTGTACTCACGTTCGTGCTTTCTTTTTAGGTTCCGTATCAAATTAGATGAAACTCCGACTACAGCATGTATAGTTTCGGAGCAAAAAGCGTGCAGCGTGCAGCTTGTTTGCTTTCTTCACGGGTAATTAAAAAAAATGACTCCAATGTGCCATGTTGGCGGACTTACTGCGTGCGTGAGCGCAGGAACCAGCGTGGCAGTGCGTTATGGAAGCGTTTTTATTTGCAATAGAAGCCTGGAAAGGAGGACGTACGGGGGTACGGGGCTCGAGGAGGTGCCGCCGTGGTCGCAGTTACTTTGTGTCTCCTTCTTCGGTTGGCTTTCCGAACCAATGCTTTCAAAAGTTTATTCTCCCTCTCTCTCTCTGTATGGAGGGAGAGGGCGCACAGTTCATTGTGTACGACTGTGTGCTGCGCTGACATGCAGACCTTTGTCGACATAGTTTCGGGCAAAGGCGTCCGTTGTCTAGAGAGGGGGGGGACAGTATTGCAGAAGGGTTGAGGGGGGGGGGAGGAGTACGAAGTAAAACGGCGCGTAAGCTTGTATGCGAAAGTTTGCAGTGAACCCAAGCATCGCGCCAGCGTCAATACGCTTCACAACTTAGAGAAGCGCTTTTTCGAATATGCGTCCGAGTCGCCGACGGCCACAGGAGCAAAAAAAAAAAAAAAATGTCGCAGTTTCGCCCGAAAGGCGAAGCATCGATTGCGATAGCAAATTAGTGGAGAGCTATAAGAAGCAAGGATAGTAGTTTAATGGGTCGTATAAAGTTGTAAACATTCGATTACTAATTAAATAGACAAGCACGGTGTCACGCGCGCACGGGTAAACATGAACACACCTCGCTCGAAGACCGAGGAAACTCGCTGGGAAAACGCCGGAGGGAGAAAGAGCGCCAGCAACAGCGGGGAAATTGACCTCGCTTCAACGCGAAGTAAACGTCGAAAGCACAGCGCATGCACTTTGTCCCCATCGCAGATCACTTTGAAGATGAGGCCCGCGCGGGCGCGCAGTTCGCCCACATCACAGATCGCTTTCAAGACACGGCGCCCGCACGGCCGCGCTGTGAGCAGCAGCGCGTAAAAAACTGCCACAGCCACGAAGGCCAGCCTGGCGTGAAATTCTATACCGATTTCCTCGCCGCCCGTGGGAGCAAGAACGACGAAAAAGATGGATTGTTGCTGTTCGAAGAGTTAAGTAATCGTGAAAACAGCGTTTTCCTAGTGTCAATGTAACTAAATGCTTTAAGGTCTAGCCAGGTCTAGCTGCTTGAGGTTCTGCAACTGTATTTGTGTGCTTAGCGCGGTTGGAAGTGTATGGAGCACGTTTTGCACAGCAAGCTTGCGTAGCGCGAAATTTTACGCGCGAATTTGCGCCTCAAATGCTCTTGTAGGCTGCATGCGAATCTTTGTTGATTGCTTGCAGTCCGGTAATTAACTGTTAAATTGCGTTTTTCTGTGATACTTTCAGCGAAGTAAATAAACTCGGTTTGCGTTCATTTTGGGGGTAGTGATGGTGCGTGTAACATCTAAACTTCAAATGCCTTCACCAAGTGGCGCCCGCTGTGAGACTGCTCTCTCTCGTCAGCGCATTGTGGCGTGTTTGCCTCGTTTACCGTCTCGTGAAGAAGTCATTCGGTTACTGCATGTGCGCTCTTGCTTGCGGCCGCATGCATAGGGCACTATGTCGTCAGTATGAACTGCGTAGTATTCGCAATCATGCTCCTCTTCTTTTCTTCGGCGAGAATGACGGCTCGCCGTGGATGCCGAAGCAGACGAGCAGGATCTGCTCCAACCACTTCGTGAACGGCGGAGTAGCCAATAAAGGAAAAATCATCTAGAAACGCTTCATTTATAGATTTGCAAAAATGCGTTTCTGCGCACGTCGGCCACGAAATGAACGAAATACTGTAAATAGCAGAGCTGCAGTTGGACATTTCTGTGACCACGAACCGGAATACCTGGCAACGTAGCAAAAACGACGTGTAATCACCGAACGTCGATTTGGGATTGTTCTCATTCTGAAAACGTCGCGGTAGCATAATCTTGGTTTGAGCTAGTTGCAATGCGCCGTAAGCTCCCGTCCTGTTTGTGTTTTCTTCGTCTTCGTTTAACTTGCACCGCAGATTTTCCTCCAATAAGTCGTGGTAGCGTGTGCGCTTCCGCTTATGCGTCAAAACCACTTGCTGATATAAAAATGCATGCATGTTCTCCCTACCTGCAAGGAAACGTCGTATACACTTGTTTCCCTTGCTCAGAGGGACCGACGGCGCCCTCAAGTCGGCGCCGTCGGTCTCCTTCACGTCGTAAACGTGGCCCGCGACATACAGCTTGTCTCCTTTGTCGAGTATAGGCGCACGAAAGTAATTTTCAATACAGCTTATCGGCTTAAAGCCGCAAAACAACACACGCGACATTTTGAACGTCACGTGCCTGCCTTCCTCCCTCGCGTGCGCTACATTGAGCCGCGATTGCCGGCTCACCCTCGTATGCTTTCACTCGCACACACAGCGTATGGCGCGCGGCGACGATTTTATCGCCGTTGGACTTTACGCGGCGACGACGACGGTGACGGCAGAAATGCGCTTGGAGTGTCCATATAATTGCTATGGCAATAAAACAAAGAAGTGAATGGTGGGGTGACAGCAGGCGGCCGGGGCGAAGGCGCCGCCGAGGTAAAAAAAAAAACAATCACAAGGGGGGGGGGGGTATGCCGTTGCTGTAGTTCCGCGCGACGGACACCAACGGCATGACTAACTTCGAAGCTACTCAGTCTATCAGGAAAGAATTGTAGTAGGCGCGTTGCTTTACATGTGCCGTGCTTGTAATCAGTCAAGCCATTTTAAATATACTGCTTTATTGTTAAATTTGAGGCTCTGACTTACTAATGTTTGAACGTGGGCTAGTTGGTTCTTCGGCGTATTTTGACAAAAAACAGCGCGTAGACGAAAAAACGCGCCATTTTCCGAAAAAGACGTAATTCTATTTTCATTCCATTGCGGGCAAAAGGCACTTAATTCCATTCACATTCCATTTCGGAGTCGCGAAAATGTGGAACGGTTCTGGAGCCATTCC
Source organism: Dermacentor silvarum (assembly GCF_013339745.2). Taxonomy (NCBI): domain Eukaryota; kingdom Metazoa; phylum Arthropoda; class Arachnida; order Ixodida; family Ixodidae; genus Dermacentor; species Dermacentor silvarum. The sequence goes on from NC_051157.2 coordinate 138,392,632, forward strand.
GATTCCGGAGCGGTAACTCCGCGACAATGATGTAGACAATAAAGCGAAGCATTCTTTGTTTATTCCTTCGACTTTTCCACTGCTGCTGCTGCTTTGCACGATGCGTCGGGAGTAATTAAGGGCTCACGGCAAGTCTGCGGGGGACGAAATCGGGGACGTCAACGACGTTTCGGTAGAACGGGGCTACAATGCCCTCTGACGCGCCCTGGGGGACGCAACAATGCGCTCTGGACGCCGGAAATAGGCGTCACCCTCCGCAAAAACATTGCAGGAGATGCCGCGCTGGCCTCCGTGCTCACGCACAACACCAACGACAGTCCAGGCAGGAGGTAGGGAGCATTTTAGAGAGATAGTAGAGAGACAGGAGGCAAGGAATGGCCACAACCGGATCTCTTACCGACGCAGCCAGGAAACGGGTGATTAACTTTACAGCTCTGCGCTCGTGGCAGTTCCCCTAACATGACACGGGAAAAAGAAAATGCGCCGCCGGAAAGCGCTGTTCTTTTGCGCTCTCTTCTTTAAAGGAATGAGTGAATGAATGACACATCTCTCTGTGTTTTGTCTACTTCGTGGACAAACAAAAGCGGTGCAGGCAAGGTAACATTTAGGATCACATCACGACTGTCATATATGCCATCGACTATGCCCGCCAAATACCGTCAATGAACGTAAAAAGCACCGAAAGCTTCGCTTACATCGATTCACACAGTGCGTGGGATCTGAATATCAAACGCCCTGCAGATGTTCTGTTTGTGCTCATTGACAGCTTTGACGGTGATTTCGGCGGCATACGACAGTGATGATGTGGTGTTAAATGGTACCTCACGTGCACCAATTGCGTTTGTCTTAGTACCCAAAGCGCACAGCCAGACGTGTTTGTTCGAGGCATTGTTGCGCTCCATTGTACGTGGCCTGCGAGAACGTTAGCACTGCCATTGCCACCCACGGCGCATCACATGCTGGGTGAGATAGAGAAATCCTTTTATTGAAGCCTTATGAGAAATAGAGAAATAGGCGCTCCCCACGCCCCGTGCCCGACGGACCAGTGCCCGCCGGCCACCCGGGCGCCCGCTATCAGCATGGCCTCCTAGTGTCGCAGGGTAGGGGCATCGTGGCTGAAATGTTGATGATGCTGTACCACCAGCTCCGTATTGTCGTTTTGACGCTGCGGTGCTTTATTGCGGCTTTGCGTCTGCGCGCCCTCCGTCAGTTGGCGGCATGGACAAACTTGCACGGCGTTTATTTTTCAGAAATAGCCGAAACGCGCTTACCACCCCTTTACTTATTATTATTATTATTATTGTTATTATTACTGTGATTCTTTTTTTCAGTTTGTCCGCAACTGTCACCAAGTCTAGCATGCTTTCTAACGGCGCCTTTCCCTTCTCCCGCGATCATTTAATGTATGCAAGCTGCCACGAGCGAAAGATCGTTGTTCATCCGTTTCGTTAGGGCATTGGCTTTACGCATTCTCCGTTTACTCTGTCCGCCATCCTATCTCCCCCCTGGGCTGTTGCGCGTGAATGCAAAGGTAAGTGGTGCAGCTTATACAATGCTTTTGCGGGGAGCTCACGCGCTGTTACAGCCTTCCAGAGGGCATTGTGTCGACGGCCAGGGAACTCCAGAGGGCGTTGTGGCAACGGCCAGTAAGATCCAAAGGGCAATGTTGCGACGCCCCCGAAGTTCGTTGGAAAGGTCTCCCTCGCTCCTGCTATGCACATTACGCACGTTCTCAACCACCACCCGACGCGGCGTGCAAGACAGCAGCTGTATCAGCAGAGTAAAAGTAGAAGGAAGAGGCAAAAAAAGCTTTGCTTTAAGTCGGGAACAGCGCCAACTTGCACTGTTTCCTTCGAAATCACCGTGGGCCAACTAGCCGGCACCAAGCTCTCTTGAACGCCAAGAAGGAGTGCTCCGTGAAGATGAAAATGAATGGAGATGTTGTGTGAGCGCTTAACTCTACCTGCCTGGTGCCACCGACGTTATGGGTACGTCTTAAACGGACCGTTAAATCGGAATGTTAACTTGGAAGAGCACACCAGTGGGCTCGGCGCGGTGGTTGAAGGCCATACGATGACCGTTTCGCGGAAAGCAGGGGAAACCGCGCTCCCATCTTGTCCCGTCGAGTGCCGAATGGACTAAGCTTTCGGCATCATGTTATTATACCCAAGTCAGGCGGGCAACCTTAGGGCACTCGCTTCGAGCGCGTGCACTTTGTATTTACTGTCACTACAGCTACAGCTAGCGCATAGGCAATACTGCTGCATTAATGGCGACCCAAAAATTTGTTGTCAGTGCTCAGTCTCCGCCAGGAGCGAGAATAATCGGAGTAGCAGAGGTGATTGTGAGTGACAACTATGCGATGACAGAAGCAAGAAATTCAAGAAAAGGAAGAGGAATTAACTGTTTTAATTGACTTGTTTGATAATATAGTAACAATAATTTGCATTTGCTTAAGGTTCACATTTTCATGAAGGAAAATGAAACTAAAGTGAAAGAATAAACTACTTGCAGTTTACCGCTACAAAAAAAATTTTTTTTCACCATTACATCATTACTCCGTATTACATCAGCGTTGCGTTAAATCACATTTACATTCAATCAGCCACCCAATAAATCTATTGACGTAAGGTCTAGAAATTGAACGATATATTACGAAACAGTTTCCTAGAGCTAAGCTGTACTTTAACCTAAATCGTATCATGTTTTAGTGTATCCCATTCAAGAACTTGAAATTGTGGCTAAAATGAACGTTGCAAGCAGTCGTCTTTATTTGGACCTTCTTTGGGATAAAAGCATCAGTAATATCAATAAAAAACTGTGTGCCGTCACTACAGTGTTGTGGCAATGTCTATGCACTGATTAAACGGAAGCGAAATTTAGCATACATGAAGCCTTCCTTGCTTCACATAGAAATATTGTAGTTGTAAGTTGAAAGCAATCGTCGTCTTGCCGTATTTGTAGATTCTAAAATGGCAAGTAAAACTGAAAAATCGGGCGTCAAGTTATTCGTTAAACTTTCCTGATTGCGCACGCGGCACCTCGAAACGCAGGTCTTTGTCCAGCTCCTCTGGTACATAAAAACGTGGCGTAAAATGGAGTTGCGGTCACACTTCCTTCTTCTCGCGTTCTTATTCTGATTCGCGCTCTGCGCAACTGCTGATTGGCCGCATACTCACTTCACCAGCACGGTCGAGACGAACCGCTTTATCGTGCCGTGCCATCAAGCATCGTTTTACGCCATTCTACAACGTCACAGGGGTGTTGCAGTGCAAGCCACACTGCGCGGTTCTGCGTGCGTAATCAGGCAAATTTAACGAATAATTTGACGGCAGTTATTGTGGCTTACATGGTTGCTTTGAAACAAAGAAACATGGAACTACACTTTTACGCAATCCCCTTGAACTTACAATCTAAACGTGCCGTAAACTTCGTATATAAAAGACATAAAATATATTTACTTAAGTAGTTCAATAAGTTAACTGATTTCTTCGGTTCTTCTTGCAAATGATGCCCGCCTGGGAAGATAATCATTCTGTAGTGTCGTAATTCGAGTAACTCTTGGGGTTTTTTTTTTCTAAAAAAGTATTCGAAGGAAAAAAAAAGAAAAAAAAGAACAACACTGCATACCGAGCGCATTATGAGTTTATCTCACTTTTCAATAGGCTGCCTTCCAGAATTCCGCTGTAGCTACGATGTGCTTGACACTCAAATTCAGTGCTGTTAGTACGTGAGATAGGGCTGCTTGTTACGTCTACAAGTTCCGTAATGTTGCATATTACAGTCTTGGCAACGTAATTGGCCGTATATATTTATCAGCATCAATGTTTACAGACTTCGTTAAAGGTGCTTCGCATGTATTTTATAAACATGTGATCACCATTGAGTTTGTTTAGTTCTTAAGTTCTTTTTAGCGCTTTCAATTTTCTGGAAGTATTTTGTGTGTTGGACAGCGTCAAACTTATGATTGTCCGAGAGTTGCGTTTTTCTATGTCTTCTATTTACGCACTTAGGCTTCCTATGTGTTCTTGAGTGTTTATTATTACTATGGCCTCTTTGTACTTGAAAATATTGTCATTTAATATTTTTTACAGGAGGCTCCGTAACAGTGCTACGTTCTTGTTAAATCAGCATGCCTTCAAATGATCCCACGACCTAGTCAAGCTGCTTGCATCAGCTGTTAGCCAATGGTGTGCCCCAAAACATTTGGTTTTATTGAAATAAAATATATAAGTATGTATATAGGCATGTAGGTATGTATTTTATCGATTATATTCAAATTGACATAGAAGCCATGGATAACCAGGCAGGGCATCTAGCAATAATTCCCGTAAGAAAATTTAATATATAGGTTACTTCATGCTGCCTTCGTTAGGTATTCACTGTCATTTACCACGTGAGGTTAGTGCTTCCCTCCGCGAAGATGGGAAGATAGACAAAACACCGCGAGCACAGTTTTGTCTGAACCAGAAATCGGCTTCCGTTCACGTGGCTTGAACTTCTGCTCGATCATGAGAGGGTACGACGAATTTCATCTAGTAAAGCCAATAGGTAATTTGGAACATAACGTGTGATATATTCCTTTCATTGTTGACCTTGCCGGCTCAGTGGTGTGAATATCGCAATCCATATGTTATGATTTGCAATGCCACACTGTAAAAATGTGGGGAAAAGCAATCCCTTGAGACAACAGACGCCCGTCGTTGATAGAAAAACTATTGATTCAATATATAAGCGCCGTGACCTTGTTTCGAGCCCGCTTACAAATGAGACACTGGTGATTAAAATACAGGCAATGCTCAAGGGCAGTAAATGATAGTACACTCACCAGCTGCTCCATAGTTACCCGAACTTTGAATTACGGCCATTGTCGAGGACTGCATCCGGAGCCTGATAAAGCCTTCTATGGCCGGATATACGAAAGTTCAGTAACCCCGTCCGTCCCTCCACGCAAGTAAGGCATTGGAAATTCTATCAAGGTGATTTTCCAGTACGCCGAGATCAATATTCAACAGATTACGCATTAATTCACATGGCTTCTTTAAGACCAAACGGCACTGTTTAACTAATATCCTATTATTCCTCTCACAGTATCTGTGTTTCTACAGTAAGGTCTCCGAGGGACCGGTGGTTTCAGAACTGCAATTACCGCCTGCGTGATCTATGACAAATTTTGTTCAGGTAGGCATATTTGCTCGGTAGGTAAATTTAGGGAGGTAAATGACACTGAGGGCCATTTAGCTACCTAATTACTCCTGGAAATTCGATGGAAGGCACTTTGTCCATGTGAGTGGCATATTCAAGGGATAATTAGCGAACACATTGGTCTGCAATTCATGTATTCAAACAATTTTATTACAAAAGATGCATTGCGGACATGCGCCTTATCTGGCATCATGTGAATTATATGGCTTTTTGTCGCATATTTTATCGCGGTTCAGACATGCTCCATGCAGGCGTCGCGCCATATCCTGTGATTGAGGAATGATCCTCTTGTAGCCGGTCCTCCGGTAACATCATTTGCGGTTACAGATAACACTCTGAATGTTGACTTACCACGAACAACGCACACAATAAAAAAAAAAAAGCTTTTGCTGTGTATAGATGTTCGGCCGAAAAATGGTCAGGAGAGCTGCGAAAATAACAGTTATATCTCTGTGCAAGCTTCCTTCTGAGAACATGCCATGCATTCGTTTTGTGCAGTGAGCCCCGTAGACGTAGTTAGGTCGTCATATCACAGCGGCTGACAGTGGTTGCGACATAAATTTCAGCCAAGTGCCATGTTCAATCCTAGTTCCTTAGTGGCTATAGACACAGCTCATTTCATAGTTCTTGCACACTGTGTTCCTTAGAGCAAAGCCTGTGGAGTATGCGAATCAAGAGGTATGACACAAGCAACGTAAAGGGTAGAGGCATCGTAATACAAACGTGCACTGGTCGTTACTACTGCTCATCTGTTCGATGCTACATTTCTTAAATCTAGTGTCGAATGATTTCAACAGAAATCGCATTTTTTATAGGTAAGCACCACCCCGACCAGAGGCACAAGGCATCCATGGAAATGTACAAGAAGTATGGGCCTATCGTTGTTGAGAAGCTGCCGGGCCGCTACTCTTTAGTGCACCTGTTTACAGGCGCCGATATTCGAAAGCTATACCAGGAGGAAGGCAAGGAGCCGTTCAGGATGGGTGCAACGGCCTTCAAGGATTACCGAGCGAGCAGGCCGGAGTACTACGCTGACGTGGGCATACTGAACCTGTAAGCTTCAGTGAACCTGTAAGCTTCAGGCACTGTACCGCCAGTTTGGTGGTAGATAACATTCTTCTGTTTCCAACAAGGTCATTGTAGCGCATAACCTTCTTTGTTGCTTTAATTGCTCAATCCATGCAGCGCGAATAACAATTGTCTCGAGTGGTCGATCGGCTGATTTGGTCTCCATCATCTATAGCCAAAAAGAAAATAAGAAAAGCACAGGCCAACTCCGCAAGAAGGCCCAGCATGGTTACGCGTTATGCCGCATGCTCAGTCCATGCGCTATATATAGTGTCCCAGCTTAAGTTAGCCAAGCTGTTCAAGGAAACAAATTGTAAAAAAACTGTAGTGCATGATACGACTTTAAAACCTACGGTGTTCGGTTGTCAGAACGCAAACCACCTAACACCGTATGTTGTATGATTTAATCTGGCACCGTGTTTTTATAATTGTTTGTTGTTGTTGTTGAACGGCTTGGATGACGTTAGATGGGACACACGGTAGGAAAAAACAGATCTGGAATCCAGCAGCTACCGCTAGGCATCAGCTACGGATACTCGTGCAGTCCACAGATGGCCACTACAGACTTCAGTGATTCGCACTGTACTCCGAAAGGGCGTTAAAGAAAGCTTTTCCAAGGAACACAGAAATAATGTGTGTCTTTTTTTTTGCACCTCAGAGACTAGTCCATATACGGGGTGATCATTTAAGGTGTACGTAATTCTAAGATCGTCTGTGACACATAGCTTAATTTTTGTCATTGAGCTGGACTATTTGAAGAAGCGGACATTACTAGCGCGAAAACAAAAAATTACTCCATCTCCCGCTAAAGGGAACCATGTATAGATGTGAAGCAGCGGGGAGGTGGTTAGCTTGAGCGGGAGATGGTTTCGCGGCAGCGGCCCGAGCGCTCAGCGCGGCGCTGCACAGGAGAGAGAATGAGGCGCGCGCGCTCCGTCACTTTCATACCGCGGAACTACCGTGACGCCCCCAGCGGAGTGTGCAGCTGTCGCACCACCTGTCGTGCGCGCCGCTCCGGATTCCTAGAGGAGAGAAAGGGCGGGAGCGTAAGGAGAGGAGAGAGAGGGGAGGGGACCCGCATGCGCTGTGGGTGTGTGGCACGCGGGCGCCGCTCCGTAGAGTATTCCTAGAGGAGAGAAGGGGGAGCGTAGGAGAGGAGAGAGGGGGAGGGGACGCGCATGCACTGTGGGGGTGTGGGACGCGGGACAACAGACAGAGCCGCCGGCAAGAAATGCTTCGCATTTAAAAACATATTTAAATATTTATTAAAAATAGTACGGTACAGACAAGCCAGTTTCCGTTTGCACAAACGCAATGGTAAACTCGGCAGTGATGCAGTTCCACTCAGCGTGAAAGCTGGGGAAGTGCGGAGCAGTGATTCGCCGCTGCTTCCTTTGTGTTTTCCTTGTGTTTATCTTGTGTCGACGCTGTCGACATCTGCGGACATCTGGAGAGCAGCCCTTGACAAAGGTGGCAGCGGCCTTCTGAGGGGCGTTTGAAATGGCTAGAAAGTGCTTCGTTCCGAACTGCAGTTCTGGATACCGGACTTGTGCGGAGCGCGTACCTTTATTGAAAGCGCCGTCCGACAGCGGTCGTCTAGAGCAGTGGCGCCGTGTATAACTGAGGGCAGACCGAACTCTAATGCCTACCGACCATGTCTGCGCCAACCATTTTTCAGAGCATACGATATCGACGGCATATTAGGCGTAGCTCAAAAAAGGTTTCCCACCTTAATTCCGAACTATCCAAAGAACCTCACACGGTCAAATAAACCGTGAAATCCGCTGCGGAAGAGAGAACCTCCTATGTGCCACAGCAGGTTGTGCATATTTTGCTGCATGTACAAGATATATACTGGGTATCATGCACCAAGATTTAAAAATATGGAAATGTCACGTAGCTGGACAGAACCAAGGTAATGTTGTCTGCCGTCGCTTGTAGATACTAATATTATTTTTCGCATTCCGCCTAATTACATAATTATTTTCATAATTGATTAATAAACTTTTATAATGCTATAATTAGATAAAAAGTGTGAACGAGAGAATTGTACAGACACATGGAAAACTCCCGATACAGCTTTCTGTTGCTCAATACGATGATACAGTAAGTGTTTTCCAAACGTGAAATTCTGCGCGAATACACGCAAAATTGCCGCGCGACTGGCTGCTCGAGGCATTTTGCGTGTATTCGTGGGCTTCTTTCACACTCGGAAAAACACTTCTACGTAGCGCGTATTGAACAATAGATAGCTGTATCGGGAGTCTTTCATGTTGCTCTACAATTTTCTCATTGACACTTTTAATCTAGTTATAGTATTTGAGAAGTTGAATAATTAATTAAGACTAATTGTGTAATTAGGCGGAATGTAAAAAATAATCTGCGTATCTCCAAGGGACGGCAACAACATTACTATGGTTCTGTCCAGCTACGTCACACTTGCATATTTTTAAATATTTGTGCAAACTGTATAAAACTGCTGTTTTTTGTGCAGATGTGTGCCTGATTTTCAAATTTGTTCCATCCTGGCTACTGATTTTTCCTTTACAATGCACCTACGGTGTATATTACACGCTTGCATGTTTTTATTCAACATTTATCCACTGTGGGAGTGTATGAGAGCGTAAGCTTCTGGGATGGTTATCCGAAATTAAAATTATTGAGCTGCTTCATAGAAAATTTTTTTCGTATTGTGTCTTTGCAAAAAAAAAAGGCCTATGGGATTATTGTGTGGTGGGTGTAAGTGTATTTCTTCACAGGCATTGTCATAACATGCATTTTCAAAAACGCTTACATTGGCACATTCTCATGTGCAACTTAAGAAAAAAGAAAGTCACCTCTCTTGCAAGAGCCACTCAGTCCTCAATAGACAAAAGCCAAATGAATAATATACACGGTCTATGTTAAGTGGAATGGGATAAAAAAGGCGTTTGCTCAGCTTTTCATCAGTAAACTGTATTAGTGATGCAGCTGTAATCCAAGATAAGACGCCTGCCTTCGTCCCGCCTAATAAATTCCCATTTGAAAGAGTTTTTACATAGCTTATGTGCATTCTCATCTGAAGTTCTATCCATCAACAGCCATTTTGCTCCAGTGCGTTGCATATCGCAAGCTTGCGCCGTTTCATTTCTTAACTTATATCTTTCCTGCAACGATGGTTGAACGGTTTTCTGAGTGTGAATGGAAGCAGCGATAAGCATGAAATGCAACATTTTCCGGTGCAGTAACTATTTTCTTCTGATCGAGGGGGTAGCGCGTGGGCAAACGCTTTAATTTTTTATGCTTGGATGAACGGCTAGACCGGACGAAACAAATTGTGCGCGCGAGCGTAACTTGAGTGGGCTTTGAGTGCTGTCCGATCGATCCGTGTTCACGTCTTTCACGCCCTGCACAAGGAACCTTCACGTTTGCGAAGCATTAAGCCTGGTATACTAATCCTTCAATCTCAAATAACGAATTTCATTCGCGCTTTGAGTTTTACTCACTCCACTATGAACGAAAATTTAGGGGAGGCTGAGCAATGTCAAGCCGCCGGCGCCGCTAAGCTGGGACCGCTGACCGCGGCGCCATCTATCGGCTCGCAGCAGCGCTTCTCGGTGTGCCCGCGTGCTGCCGAACATATTCTGGACGCTCTCGCGCGCTCAGTGTCAATACCTATATGGTCTTACACAGTGGATGCAATAGAGGTTTTGCTGAATTCAATTCAAACTCCACGCGTTCGCCCTGCTCTCACGCCATCTGTTGGGACCTTTTATTACTGTTGGCTTAAAGCCGGCTACACAGCCGCGGCTTCAGTAAGCTTGTTTTTACTCCGTAGTGTCTCTTCGACACCACTTATAACGCGTTGATTTTTTATTTACTGACGTAAAAACCAGTCCAATGTGTATTCTTAATTAAATGAACGCTGCAGATCGCGGTTATGTACATATGTTTTGCCTCAAAAAGGCCTGATGTTTCCTTTGTGCTGTATAATATTGACGTGTATGACCCCGTGCAACCAGTGCTAGTAGCTTGGTTGGTTTTGGCCGGGCGGTTGAATCGAGTGACAGACAGAGACAATGTTTTTCGCAATCAGGTAGCCTACGAAAGACTATCGTCTTTAAAATACAATGGTGCAAGCACGTAAGTGCGCTTTTGTGCCACCACCGTGAAAATCAGGTGGAAAGACTAGAATGGTGCGTCCTTGCAAAGAGACCAAGAAACACAAGCGCAAAGCAGCTATATACTCAAAAACGCTGCACTGAATTGGGAAGCCCACGGGTCATGTTCACTTTGGCACCGGTTAAGACAACGGCGAATTCTGTTCTGCGTGCCGACTCAGACTTCCATTTATAGGCTAGGCAAGATATGTGACGTGGCTTTTCAAGCCATATTTTTTATCAGTGTGAATGAAAGCGTTACCAGGGCTGTAACTGTCGTCTTTCAGTAGGAGGAGGTCAAATCCTGTGTTCAGCAATATGTAATGACTGTCGAGTTTGCTTTTCTCAGTAACGTGCGATAGAGATGCAGCGCACCGCAACCACGAAAAATGTTACACAAAGTGGATGGAACAATATGTCGCCTGATTGCTTGATCTCGCATAGTAACACCAACCGAACTTTCGCATGATTCACATCAATGCGCTCCAGTGAATTTATTTATTTTTATTCCTCTGGGTTTTTTCTGAGCCCTAACATCTGTATGCGTATTTGGTATGTGTGAGGATGCTTTTTGGGACAGAGTAGCCTCCGTTTACAGTTTCACTATACCAGTCTCTGAAGCAGCCAACCTGTCCCGAACCTTGAAAGTTAGTAAACAAGCGAATATTTTTTAATTATTTCAGACCTAGATAAAAAGAGGCATGAGCCTGTGCCAGAGTTGTTCAGTCAAGGCGGGTGAAGTTAATCAAACATTCTTCTAGAGCGATCATTTTCTCTGTATGCAATAAGTTTCCTTTACCGGACCAATAGTGGTAAACAGTAATGGCTTTTGCCCCCGACTCATGGAAGATAATCATGAGTATTAGCATGTCAAACAGCCTTAATTACCGTTTGCAATAGCACGGAACGATACGGTAACGGCTTTCCGAAGGTGTCGTCTATTGGTCGCAGAATGATAGAAATATGCTGGGCAATTATCTCCCAAGGAAACGTGGTGACCGAGATAGTATGTGCGGAACTATCATATGTATATCGGTAACCCAAGTGAGGTTCTTGAACATCAAAGTCAGTGCGCAGTATGCACGCGATCGGCTCGGAAGCACTGTTTTTCCTGTGAAGAAATACACTCTATTTCTCGAGGCTTACTTGTAGTGTCCCGAGGGGGGTATGAAAATTCAAGCATTGCGAATCTGCGATGGAGTTGGCCCTACACATATTCTTCAGTAATATTCAATATTCTACAATATTCTTCAGTAATATTCTTTCAGATTTTAGTACAATTTCCTTTACATCCAACACCTGACTGACGTCTTCCTGTTTGTTTTTTGTTGCTTGTTCCTAACTTAGCGCAGAGCTTTCATTATCATTATTTATTCCCTTGTTTTATGAAGCGTACTTGTTATTAGGGTCTGTTTTCAACTACCGCTTTATTTATGCACCTGCGTCGTGTAATCGTTCGTAATGCAACAACGCTTTTTTTTAATTCAGTGAATACTTCACATTATTACAACAGGAGTTCCAGACCACTGCGGTATATCATCTTCTTCGGAGTTTATTATGATGAATAAGAACTGAATTGAATTACCGGTTCTGTGATACGATCTACGGCTCGCGTGGCGGACCCATGATTTGCTTATCCTGGTGTGCCGTTTCAAGGATGAACCCAATGACTCGTCTGAGTTGTTTATTCGTATCAGCTTACTTACACGTTTAGATGTCGCTGCGCGTCGTCTGAGGTAGGAGGCCGAATGGAAGTGCAGGCGTGTCGAGGCGCCATGCAAACGTTGCGCTACGCTGAAGGTAAGCGTAGGAAGACCGTAAGAGTAACGCGTGACAGGAAACTCTATTAAATTCGGCTGTTCAGCACTGAAGGAAAACGCCCTCCGCCAAATGCGCACATTGCACTGCAGCAGGGGCAAATCGTTGATGTCCAATTCCGGCCGATGTTTCAGTGCCACACACACACACACACACACACACACACACACACACACACACACACACACACACACACACACACACACGCACACGCACACACACACACACACACACACACACACACACACACACACACACACACACACACACACGCACACACACACACACACGCGCGCGCAGAGACGGAGAGACAGAGACAGAAGGTTGAGTGAGAGGAAAAGCGGAGAAGTTGGCCGCAGGAGTGCCTGTCTCCGGTCCCCTACTACACACAGCGTGCTAGAGATTATTCAAACAGAAACGTGAGGCCCGTCTACGTTTCTAGACTACGGAGACGTCAAATGAGAGCGGTGCAAACTGCAGCAAAATACTGAAAACACGAATGAATCTGGCTGCAATGTCTTTTTCTATGTATGCCCTGCCCCCAAGGCAATTGCTAGTACCTGGTTTTTTTTTTTCAGGCTGTGCCAACGTGCACGTAATATTTGCACGCAGTTGCCAACATACGCTGCAATTGAATGCACAGCTGTAAAAAGAAACACGTGGATGGCGGTACATGCTTTACCTGTGTACAGGTTTCTGAATGCTTTCCTCTCGTGCTCCATTTCATTGCTCAGCAGCACCCGTAAGTGATAGTTCCAAGAATGCAACAGTAAGCGACATGATCAAGTAAACTCTTTCTTTGAAAAGGTATGGCACTATATTTGCTGTGTTGGTTTGCGCGGAAAACAAAGAACGCTGTCCAGACCTCCTCATATCAACAAGGTTAAGCTCGCCTGCTTTTCACATGACAGTGCCTAGCGTAATAACAATTCTTCCGTACACTCGAGATAGAGCTGACGTCAAATTCGTGGCTTCGTAAGTTGACCAAGTCTGGGGACAAGAGAGCAACACCCTACGCCTGAAACCGAGCCTTCTATAACATTCTACTACAATGCCATTCATTTGTCTTGTTACCTCTCTGGTTATACTTTCTTTTATTCCTTGTGTAGTCAGGGAAAAGACTGGCTTAAAGTTCGGATGAGCACGCAAAAGCACACACTGCGTGTCCGAACAACAATGTCCTACTTGCCGAGCATGAACAAGATCGCGGAAGAGGCTTTGGACCTGCTCGACCAACTCATGGATAAAAACGGCAAAGTGGAAGACTGCTTCTCATTCCTGCAGAGGTGGGCTCTTGAAAGTAAGTCCTTCCGAAGCGAGGAGATGTTTTGACGGAGATAAACGCTGTTCAGGTTATGAATTTTATGCAATCGCAAATGTTTTATAGGTTTAGGCTGAACATACAGCTGGAACTACACCGGTACTGACCAATTCTGTACGCCCCTCACTCCTGAGAGTTCGGGCGGTGATATTTAACTTATTAAGGTCTAGTTGGTTATTCATACTCATAGTACATAGCGCGAGAAGAAACACAGGGACAAATAGCAGACACGGACAAGCGCTCACTTCCAACTGATTATTTTATTGACAGACATGCTTTATATATACATGTCCAGGAACAGATACAAAGAAAAAGGAATATTTCCACTGACGAAGAAACAAAAAAAATAGAAACCGAAAAAACGCCAAAAGAAAAAATTAACAAACACGGTGGTCTGCTGCGCATGCCCACACATTCCAAAAATCTGAGTTCCCTGTCAGATAGGATAGCCGACGGTTTACCCACAGACCCACTTCTTTCCCTGACCATCTGAGCTGCCTCGCTTATTAAACGTTCTTGCTCATCCCTCGTCTCACAGAGAAGCTGTCCCTGCTGGCAAGAAATACCTGTCCAGTTAAGACACGCGGAAAGCAATGTGACGTCAAACACAGAAAACCAAAGCTCGTAGACTGTGTTCAATGCGTCGTTTACAGGATTCCCCTGTCATGCGGAGAGTGCTACGTGGTCAAGACAGGCAGATGCCTCAACGATCGCTTACGTCAACATGTCAATAATGTCCGAAATGGAAAGGAAGGTTTTCTGGCCGCACATGTTAGCACGTGTGGGTGTACCCCGCAGTTCGAGCACACCACAGTTATCTGTGAGAGGAGGATGAGCAAGGCAAGAACGTTTAATCAGCCAGGCCACTCAGATGGTGAGGGAAAGAAGCGGGTGGGTGAGTAAACGGTCGGTTACCCTGTTTGACAGGGAGCTCAGATTCTTGGAATGTGCGGGCACGCGCAGCAGGCCACCGTGATTGTTAGTTTTTTTTTTCCTCTTGGCGTTCGTTCGGTTTCTGTTTTTTGTTTCCTTGTCAGTGGAAATATTTCTTTTTCTTTGTATCGGTTCCTGGACATCTGTCAATAAAATAATCAGTTGGAAGTCAGTGCTTGTCCATGTCTGCTATTCGTCCCCGTGTTTCTTCTCGCGTTGTGTATTATCAGTCAGATATGTAACAGCGGAAAAGTTCTGAAATAAGAGCAGCAATGTGCACAAGTTGAGTTGACCACCTTAGCCTAGGTTAAGTATCCCCAAACTGGGACGGAAGTGTTTTACTTTAAACCACTTAAAAGACTGCAGCTTGGACAGACCCCAATAATGGTCCTAGGAAAAAGCAAAGGAATGACCAAAGGCGTTCTCCCAATGTCTCAGTCAGAAATTTAGCTGGTTCTCGTGCTGGATGTACCAAAAAGACAATCAGCTATATAAGTGCCCATTGTTCCCCAGACCGGACACATACATTTGCTTCCTGAATTATCTATCCTGTATCAAGGCACTTTGTGCTTGTCAGCTTCACCAAATACGCAATATGCCTATGTATCAGACAAACGGGCACAAACTGCATGAAAGATACGTCTGGCAGGCAGTAAAGTAAAACGTAGTAAAAGTAAAGTCGCCCGCGCTAAATTTACTATCTATGAGTATAATAAGTTGCTGTACACGGGCCTTGTCACATGGAAGGTCAGATCCTTTCATATTTCTGACAAGTATATTCTTAGGTATGATCATCATTCAAATTCATTGAGGAGCCGCTTAGTTTTTTCGGCAGTCACACTGTATGGGTTGCCTTATAGTATTCACCGTAATGGCCAGTGGACGGGACCGCAATCCTACAAGGCACACTGAATAGAAGTTTTTCAGGAAGCAAGCTGAAGAAAAATTGAAAGCGACCTATATGCGCTTCCATTTTATGCATGAGGAGCAGCAGTGCCCACTCAGTGACACCACTGCTTACTATAGTTTTGGAATTTCCATGCTATGCGCAAGCAAACGTTTGAAATGCAAAACATTGGTATGTAAGCTTGCTTGAAGACATTCTCGCCAGAACTCGAACGTGCAGGGTAAAGTAAATGAAGCTAGTTCAATACGCTGACGCTGCACTCGCAAAATCCATGCTTGAATTAGATTTATGCCAGCCTGGCTATGAGTTTCCTGGCATGCCTTATAACAATAACATATTGTGAGTGGATGACATAGGCATGAAGAAAATATTTGAAAAATCAACCATTCAGCGGTTTTAAATTTGAGCACCTTTTATTACTACGCAGGCGTCGCTTTGGCCTCCGTCGATGCTCGGCTTGGCTCTCTGCGGTATCCGCTTGATCGGACTCTTGACGGCCCCGCCATATTGGACGACATGACAACAACATTTGCTTGTATGCAAAAGTTCGGATACCGGTTTCCATATTTTCGTTATGTACGCACGCCGGCCTGGCGACGTTTCGAGAAAGCCATGGATGACTTCACGGTGTAAGGGAGCTTCTGTTTTTCTCTTATTTGGCGTTGAAAGAATACATGAGCCAAGAGGAGTGAGAAACAGCCTGTCAAATCAGTTTACAAGGCGAAATTACCTGAAATAAATTGCAATCGGTATTGTAAAGTTGTTCACAGCACAATTGTACAGTAAACAGTTATCGATTTTTCCAACAATGACAGGCAGCGCTTGATTTTCTTTAGGCGTTAAGTCTTACTCTTCCGCGCTCAATGTGTCATCAGGTGCGAAAATGGCACATAATAGAATGGTTACCGCCAATATCGCAGCTATCACGTCTTGACAATATGACAGCACATTAGACAAATATCAAACTGCCTGTTTATTTCTCTGCTCATTTTTAGGCGTATATTCCGGCACATTGAGGCCGCAGCTCAGCGGATGACTTCTGAAGAGCCCGAGCATGAGCCAACTATTCTGGAACACATGCTTAGAGAGAAAAAGCTAACATTTGGTGAAATTTTAACGTTCACCAGTGACTTCAACCTCGCAGGAGTGCACACGGTGAGTACTTGGAAACATTTAGCCACCCGGTCGGCACTATCACCTTAGATGCTTTGCTGCCGCTATTCCGTTGTTGCAAGTCCCAATAGTTGATGAAGTTCGTGCTTAAAATATCGTGTGGTTATATTTGTTGGCGCCAATATCTTTCATTTACACACCATGCCGTAGTACTCGGCAGCAGTATTTCAGTGATCCTAATGTTTCTCCTACTTATAATGCAAATATATAATATAGTTAAGAACTATCACCAGCAACTGTGGCAAAATAGTATGTATATATGTATGCATGCATGTATGTATGTATGTATGTATGTATGTATGTATGTATGTATGTATGTATGTATGTATGTATGTATGTATGTATGTATGTATGTATGTATGTATGTATCTATGTATGTATCTAAATGTCCTACATTATGACGTAATAATTTTATACAGCACCCGTTTTATAGCCAGTATCGATTTTTACTGTGTCATAATTGCGGAAGAAAACTTCAGATGCACGCTTCATTTGCATATTTAGTGCAAATACCACATTTTTTCACTCACAGCTGTGCTTCAATAGGGGCACTTCCTGCGATTTCTGTAGGCTTGCAATTTTTGCCCATATACAGAAAAAAAAGGCTATTCCAACTGCCAATTTTTGATCCGGGTTAGCGTAGGGTTGCAGGACTATGTGCCGGTCCCGATTAAGTTGGGAGCACCAGTGCAACGTGGACACTCCCAAGCGCACGAACCCATTTTTATTCATCGGTGATTTTTTCGTCATGATCTTTTGCCCTCTCCTGTGATTGCTTCACTTATGCAAATGTATCTTTGTACAGGTACTAGCGTCTGACTTCTAATCAGAAACTATTGCACTCTTGTCACGCTATTCAACATTTTCTTAGTCTTCGCAAATTAATGCAGAGACCTACTCACACACTTGCCAGCTAATATCTTCAGCATTTTATTGTAATTCAATTCTAGTGAAGCTGCGGAGCTCCATGTCACCTGCAAAAAGCTAATTGGCGAGATATTTCCCGTTGATTCCCACAAGAAACCCTTTCGACAAGATTGCGTGTCTACTGAAGTGGCAAGGCCACGGGAGATAGCGATAAGTGAGCCCGACAAATCTCGAGTCCGAAGCGATAAGTGGGCGCGACAAATCTCGAGGCTTTGTTTGCACTGCCGATAGACGGTGTGAAAGGCGGGAGCAGTATCGGCGGGAGTATCGTATCAGGAGAAGAGTGTCGATCACCTCGGATCCCTCGTTTTTTTTCTTTCCTGCTTCTTCATGCTGTGTCTGCGTCTAATAGAGATTTCTCATTTGAACGTTGAATGATCTATTGTCGATGTGGTGCACGTGCCAAGTCACGCAAGTGCCTAGCCCTAAAGAAATAAACCTACCAGCAGCTATCTGCATGGAAACAAATCGATAGCATATCGATCCAACGTCTTTCCAGTTCCGCCGTACTTTCTGATTTCTAAGCCTAAAGTCATCATTTAAACAAATAATTTGCTTTTCTTCTAAGCAGCTCACTTAGTCACTTCGTCACTTAGCGCTGCAAAGGTCCGGATGTCTAAGTTTGCAACTAAGCCAGTTTCCTGCATTAACAACTGCATTTACAACTGAATATTCTTCCCTATGATCTGGAATACTTCATTGACGGTTTTCCGCCTCAAGATATTAGCATTTCTTCATTCAACGTTGAAACCAATGAATAATGTTCATCGCAAGAATACCCTGACTTGTTGAAGAGGACATTGACAACTACGGAGAAACCCGCATTTTCGTCCCGTGAATCTGCTGTAAGTCTCCCTGAACGGTGATTTCGTTTCGCCAAAGAACCCAGATTTAACACAGTTCATACCAAACTTGTTGTTTGTGTGGGTATTTGCAAAACCGGCGTGAATGAAGCTTGTGAATAGTGTTCCAGTTTGAGCCCGCTTAACATAGCTGAAGATATGCGTAGGTAACCATTTATCAGTGAACTTTTGACATTTTTGGTGACGATGCTTACATAAAAATGCAAAGAAATATGATTGAAGAGCAAACTAAGGGTGCGTTCTTTCGACATATGCATTCGTATATGAAGGCTGTACGCATTTTTAATTGCGAATTCATCTAAACGGTTGCGCGCTGTGCTAGCTGTGTAACGCACTGCAGCTGTCCACGGTCGCCTACTTCGAGCGCACTGCATTCTTTTAAAATGTACGTGACGAAAGAGAGACGTGTAAATCTGCGACATGCTGAGGGAACCATTTGGCCAAATTCGTGAAGCTTGTCAAGGAAAACGCTGCTCTCAACCCACTGCTCAAAACCACGTCGTAAATACCCTCTCGTGTGCATTAACTTTGCAGACGGCAACGGCAGTGACATTCCTTCTGTTTCACCTCGCGAAGAATGCACGGGTTCAGTCGAAAGCACGCGAAGAAGCGCTAGCTGTGCTCGGGGACAAGTCGAACTCTGTTGAACCACATCAGCTGGAGAAGATGCCGTTTATAAAGGCCTGCCTGAAAGAAAGCATGCGGTGAGTGCTGAAGTTCGGATACGTGTGTAAAGAAAGCATTATTTATGTCCCAAAATGCACAGGTACATCATAGCCGGAAATAAAAAATGTATCAAAATAGCGTTTTTTGTTTAGTGCATGCGCACACACACACATCTACACAAGTATTATATATGAGCTCGTGGAGTTCAAGTGCCTTCAATTGCCGATTGTATAAGTTGGACCGCTTGCTAAGGCTACAACCACCATCTAGCCTTTCCCGTGGCGAAATAACCTCGCTGTGCCGCTTGTGGCTGGGAGTGGCGTTCACGATCACTGACTACTATAGTATGGGAATCACCGAGAGCCCTATGTGCGACTCCTGTAGGGGCGAGGAAATCATCGAGCACCTACTGTGTACCTGTCCTCGCTAAGACGTACAACGCCTCCATCTCCGGACAACTTTAAACCAACTTGACTCGATACTATTCTATGAGTCAAAGACACTCGGACCGTGGCTACACCCGTCACTGGCACAAAAAGCGTCTCGTGCACTACTTGAAGTGCACCGGTTTAAGAGACCGCTTATAGCGTCCTCTGTGCATCATCCCACCTGCACTCAGTACTCACTCTCTCCTCTCTTTTCCTCCTTCCTTTCCCCCTTTCCCTTACCCCCAGTGTGGGGTAGCGAACCGGGTGCTCGTCTCGTTGACCTCCCTGCCTTTCCTCTACTTGCTATCTCTCTCTCTCATGTACAAGTACGGACATATATCTCTGCCTTAGTGGGCGAGTCAAAATACACCAATCTTGCTGTTGAAGTAGCCACGGATCCTGTAGCAATGGAAGGGTAATACAATAGCGGGGAAATTACCACGTATGTTTAGTTCGGGCGGATTGTTGTACAAAAAAAGTAAATCAGACATTCTGCGTAAATAAAAGGTTAAAAAAAGGCCGAAATGTAGATTATACGTGCCAAATAATTCATGACCTTAGTGCAATAACAGGAATGTTCGCGCATAGCTGACAATTCAGAGGCAGAATATAAGCTACAGCAATTTAAATAAATATATGCAGATGCGCACCGCCAATAGCACACAAATATATTAAAACAGATAAACCCGTTGTCATGAAAGTTGAGTTAGTTTTGCAAAATGCACAGGCATCGCCTAGCCTAGATTTGGAAGACGACGTGAAGGAAAGAATAAAAATTACAGCCTAGCTCTGACGCAGAAACTCAAAGTAAAGCTTACGCGTGTGCCATCATTTGTGTCCATGTTTTCATACTATATTGTAACGTGTCTGTACGGTCGTTATTTCTAGGTTGGCCCCAAGCCTGCCGGGAATCTACAGAAAACTGGACCACGACGTCGTCATGTCAGGCTACGTTGTTCCCGCCGGGGTTAGTTTCACTATAAAATAACGTTTGGGGGCTCAATATCTAAAGTTACCAAGAAAACGTCAGCAGAACGAATAGCAAATGTTAGCAAGTAAGCGGCGCAAATGTGCACTAGAGTTAATGACGGCTTCATGAGTGCGTAAACCTGAACAAGCTGCAATTGAAAGTATGTAGACATTATTGTTTCAAATAAGCACTACACTTGCTCCTTTTTACACAGGACATAATTTGAAGGCTCTCGTGTAATCTGCTCTGGGTTCACGTTAAAGAACCTTAGCTGGTCAAAATTCACGTGCATCCCCGCTGTGTCTCTTTTTCTCACATCGTCTTTGTTGCTTGAGGACATGAAACCCCACAGTTTGTTTGATTTTACTATCGTTAGGTGCCGATATTCGTGGACGGATTTGTTGCGGGCCGCGCCGAAGAAAACTTCTCATGTCCGCAGCTGTACCTTCCAGAGCGCTGGCTGAAGAGCAGACCAAGAAATTCTGCCCCACGACGGATATGCTTCTCTGCCCTTCAGCTTTGGTCCACGAATGTGCCTTGGAAGGAGAATAGCGGAACTACAAATCTGCACGCTCATGGCCAAGGTGTGGTATTGATGCCTGCCGTTTCTGCGCACTGTTTAGCAGGATGCTTCACAATAATGTCTGAGAACATGGGGTTAGCAAAGCTGCACGGTTGTCTAATTTTCCCCAAGTTTTCTAGTGTTTCCTTGTGTGCGGTGGTAAATTTAGAAATCTTGAACACAAATACCGTTCTCACATTTGAGCTGGAATCGACGACGTTTAATCCTCCGATGTTATCCATTTACTCCGAAACGGCTGGGACTCATGCGCTGGTACACTACCACTGCAAGCGAACTGAAAACACGTTCCTTTTACTCAGCTCCTTTTCGAGCCAAAAACAAGGGCAGAGAAGGTTTCCAACCAAGATTTACAGAGTTCAGACTGCGCTAACGTAGTTCAATTTTAATGTTTCAGTCTTTTCGATTCTGTTCATTGAGGTTTGGTGTAAGGTAACACATGAGATCCCATGCAGGGTGACCTCAAGGACACGTCATAAATAAAGGTAGATGCCAACCAAAGCAAATATGTACGCGAGTATTCCTCAGACGTATTTGATACAGTGTACTCGTGGTAATTTAGACTAGCAGGGAACACAGATCGTTGTTTGAAGCATTCAGCACTGAGTAAAATAAAGTTCAAAAAATTATTACGATATTTATATAAACTCGTGGGTTTTTGAGCCGATATACGACCAGAATAAGTGCACGATCACAATAAAAGGACGGCCACCACGAACTCGCAGCCACCTTTGTAGTCACCATTTCTTTCCTGCGTCCAAGACACTTTCCTGCGTCCAAGGAGACTGCACTGCTCATGTCATGTAACTTTAAGATGGCCTTTCACCTGCTTTTATAACAGTCAACCAACGTACGGCTTTGTGCTAACTGACTTTGTGTATTTCAATATTTCAGCGTCGCTTCCAACACGAAAACATATAGATGCCGCACACACACACACGTGTTCAATGTCTTTGTCTTGAGCGCTGCAAACGTTTCGGAACGTAACAGTGCATTTCCGCTTTTTCTCTGTTGCACAGATTTTGATCAGGTACAGCATTGAGTACTCGAGAGAGAACCTCGAGTGGCATGGACAACTCATCAACATCCCAAAGGACCCTACGGACTTTTGCTTCAAGAAGCTCCGACCACCGGTGCACCGTGACTCCAACTAGGTGTCTAAAAGCGCCAGCCGTAACCAACGCGTAAATTACTGCAGCACATGGTGCTATCTCTTCGACGAATTTTAGAACTGTGGCAGGCGCTGAAAAATTTGCGCAACGTCACTTATCTCCCTTTTTATGTTCCTCAAAGATAAAGGCAGCTCATGCCCATAGACGCGTTTTGCGAATGTAAAAGAACAATTTTTTCAGGTTCTCTGGTTAGATGCTACGAGAGCATCTCCGTATTCTCGGAATGTTTTCTCGGAATGCTCTAAGTGCTCACTTCATTTAATATTTTTATGCGTCGAGTGGCACGTGACTGAGATGAGGCAGAAGGGGTTCAGCCGTGAGAGGCACCGAATGGCACATTTACCAAAAAAAGTAGATGTAACCGTGGGGTCACTGTGGTAGCGTGGATTACGTATGATACCAC
Organism: Dermacentor silvarum; assembly: GCF_013339745.2. NCBI lineage: Eukaryota > Metazoa > Arthropoda > Arachnida > Ixodida > Ixodidae > Dermacentor > Dermacentor silvarum. The sequence goes on from NC_051157.2 coordinate 138,415,205, forward strand.
AGTGAACGTCCTCTGTATCCTTATCCTTGCCGGAGGGACTGCGGCACTGCACTAGCGCCGCACTGCTTCTCAAAGTCCGCGCAGAGGCTGCCTAAGTCAACGTTACCACGCCTTGGCTTCATTCGGCTTCGTCTTTAATATTATTAAACCAGACAGACAGACGTTGGCCTCATTTGGCTTCGTCGTTAGTAACGCTGGCTTCAGCCATGGCAGCTGGCTGTTGGCAAACCAGACTGCGCTACAGTGATCGGCAATGCGGCTGCCATGAACATACCGCGAGAGGAACGCCACGATATTGCACGCAGATTGTGCCAATTCCTGCAGGATAATGAAAAACCGTTTGACCCATGGAATGCTATCCACCCACCCGTCCAATCCGACCTTCCTTCCGTTATAGGATACCTCGCACCCGTCATGTGCCGCCCGGCCTCCTGATAGAATCACACTCGTCTGCTCCCCGGCGCGACCAAAGCTTCACGATGCTCGGCCACTAACCTGGTGCTGAATGTACGTCTTATGCCCCGTTATATAACATACGTTTCAAGCTAGCATAAGACCAGGGCAACTCTCACAACCTGGGCAACTCTCCTGCCCATCGATTGACTATATAGATATGCGCTGACATATATACGAGAATCGATGTTACGGCTGCCACAAGGCGTGTATAGAAACACGCCTTGCTGCGGGTTCGGGAGGATACACGACTGTCCAAGAATAGCAATAAAAAAAAAACTTGCGTACACGCGAGCAGGGCAGACGGACCCTGACCGATATATGACCACCTGGGCCGCTCCAGGCGAGGAGTCGTAGGGAAGTGGGTTAAATTGCGATATTATACGTGCGAATAAGCGTTACATTTTATGGTGGACTAATTACAAAGAGCGCACGTAATGTGAGATAAAGTTTTGGTACTTTTTAATTTGGCACATAAAGTAGAAAATAAAAGCAAGATATCGAGGCAGAAACCATCTCAACATGACTGTCGATGGTAATGCGTTAGCATTGAATGAATATAGCGACACAAGTTATTGCCACCGTCGACACGAGGAGGTATATGTGGTGTGTACCGTAGCGGTACTGCTCTTTCGCGCTTCCTTAAGAACGCTCGGCGCCTTCTAGTGTCGCCATCGTGTATAGCCTACGCGTGGCCTCCGAATTGCATGCCGCCTGAGAAACGCGTCATGTAGCAACCGTGATCCTAGGGCGCTATAACGTAAAATGATTCCTGTAGCGAAGCGTTGGAACTCTGAAGTTGGTCGTCCGCTCCAGCTCCTTCTAGTGGGTCGTTTATTCGGCTCTCGAGCGCCGCTCGTGCTGAGAGTCCGTGCTGCGCTTTTTGGACTGTCGAGCTTGCACTGCTTTAAGTGCCGTCTAATAAACACCCTTATAATTTGGTGGAGAGTGCTGTACCCTCAAAACCGGTCCGAAACCCCTTCAATGCCCCTGGAGCTTCGATCGCGTGCACTACCATCTACAATGCCGCAAGACGCCTCCCAGCAAACGCCTCCTCACGCACCCCCCGCCTGTCCCGGTGTCGCTCGTCAACGCGACCCACCTATCTTCACTGGCGCGGATGGCACCGACGTGGAGGACTGGCTCGCTATCTACGAGCGCGTGAGTGTACCCAACAAATGGGACGCGGCAGCCAAATTGAGCAACTTGGTCTTTTACCTGGCGGGCGTAGCAAGTCTGTGGTACAACAACCACGAGTCCGATTTCCCGACCTGGTCCGCTTTCAAGACTGCCATTATCGACGTGTTTGGCCGCCCTGCTGTTCGTAAGCTGCAAGCAGAACAGCAGTTTGCGCGAACGCGCTCAGCAGGCCGGGGAATCTTTCACCAGTTACATTGAGGACATTCTGGACTTGTGCAAGAAAACAAACGCGACCGTGTCCGAGTTGGATAAGATCAAACATGTCATGAAGGGCATCGACGACTACGCCTTCACCATGCTCCTCGCCCAAAATCCTCGCACGGTGGCAGAGCTAATAACTCTGTGCCAGAGTTATGAGGAGCTACGCCGGCAGCGGTCGTTGACCCGTCGGCCGCCAGCACGGGACGCAGATCTCGCTGGCTTGTCAACCGTTTCGGACCATACCACCTTGCTGGCAGTAATGAAGACATTTGTGCGCGAAGAAATGGCCCGTCAGCTCTCTCTGCGGCCCTTTGCTCACCCGCAGCATGTGGAACAGCCATCAACCCCACTCCCACCTCCCCTCCGCCGAGTGATTGAGCAGGAAATCGCCGAAGTCATGCCCGAATGTCACCAGCGCCCTCCGGCACCAGCGCCACTTAGCTACGCTCAAGTTTTCGCCAGGCCATCCCAACCAATCACTGCGGCTGCTCCGTTTAGTTACGCCGAAGCCGTCGCTGGACCTCGGTCGTTCGAAGCGGTTGTGCCGCCTACGTACGCCGATGTCACTAGGCTCCGTCTGCTAGCCCACCATGCAGCCATATCAGCAGGCGCTACGTCCATCGCGTCCTGAACCATGGGTGGGACCCTCTCCGGCAAACCGTTGGCGCACTTCCGACAACCGTCCCATATGCTTTGCGTGTGGTTACGCCGGCCATGTTGCACGTTTTTTGCAATCGCGTGCAGTCGCCTCGAGTCGCCTCACCCCTCATGAGCCAGTCCAGCCGCCCTAATTACGTACCACCACCACCTGTGTCACCGACGTTCCGCCGAGCTCATTCTACCCGCCGTTCGCCCCCTCCACGACGTCGCTCATTGTCGCCGATGCGGCCACGTCAGGTCGCACAAGATCGGGAAAACTAGTCGTCGCAGCCCACGAGGCAAGGGCTGCGACGCTATCGAACTCTGAAAGCCCTCAGGAGAGACCATCGAACATAATAGACGTGTTTGTAGACGGTGTTCGTGCATCTGCCCTTATAGACACTGGAGCCGCCGTATCCGCTATGGACGCCAAACTTAGCCGTTTCCTACGAAAAGTGACGACGCAACTTCCGGGGCTATTCCTTTGTACGGCTAGCGCCCAAAGTATTCACCCAACAGCAGTATGCACAGCTCGTGTCGTCATTCGGGACGACATGTATGCCGTCGAATTCATCATCATTCCTGCATGCTCGCACGACATCATCCTGGGATGGGATTTTCTCTCCCGCCACAACGCCGTCATTCATTGCACACCCGCCGAAATAGAACTCTCGCCGTTCTCAGAGATGACGCCGGCAGACAGGCCATCGCTTTCGCACAAGATACTCGTCACAGATGATACCCAAGTGCCTCCGAACGCGTCAGCGGCTGTGTCAGTGGACTGCGACGGTCTCCGCGACACAATTGCCCTCCTTTCGCCATCTGACCGCATTCGCAGTAAGAAAGGATTGTTGGTGCCGTTTGCGACGGAGCAAATCCCTCACGGTGCCAGCGCTATTTTCGTTAGCAATCCATCCCCATCAACTGTCACATTGCTGCGAGGGGAATGTCTCGGCAGAGTGGAAGCCCTCGAAAACGCACAAGTTGTCGACGCACCCGATGACACGCATTGGCCCAGCTCCTGTACGCTCAGTGCTGTTTCGAAGTCGGATTCATCGCCCGAAGATGTATTTGGCTCCTCCATCGATGAAAACCTTACGCCGGTCCAGCGTTCACAGCTTCTGTGCCTCTTGGAAGAATTTCGCCCATCTTTCGATATCGCGCGGACTTCCCTGGGCCGCACGTCCACTGTCACGCATGGCATCGACACTGGCTCCCAACCGCCACTGCGGCAACGTCCATATCGCGTCTCTCCTGCAGAGCCTCGTGTAATTAACGAGCAAGTCGACGACATGCTTCGACGGGTTGTTATTCGAACATGAAACAGTCCCTGGGCGTCTCCGGTCGTTCTTGTTGCGAAGAAGGACGGTTACGTACGGTTCTGTGTGGACTACCGACGACTCAACAAGATAACCCGCAAGGACGTCTATCCGCTGCCACGAATAGACGACGCGCTTGACATCCTCCAAGGAGCTGAATTCTTCTCATCGCTCGATTTGCGCTGAGGGTACTGGCAAGTCCCTCTCGCGGAGGACGCTCGACCGAAGACAGCCTTCGTCACGCCCGACGGCTTGTACGAATTCAACGTCATGCCGTTCGGACTGTGTAATGCGCCCGCGACCTTCGAGCGCATGATGGATACCGTCTTGCGCAACCTGAAATGGCACACGTGCTTGTGCTACCTCGACGACGTCGTCGTTTTCGCTCCGGACTTCTCCACGCATCTTCAGCGCCTCCGGCAAGTTTTGACGCGTTTGAGCAACACCGGCCTACAGTTGAACCCAAAGAAGTGCCGATTTGCAGCACGGCCGCTGACAATACTGCGCTACGTCGTGTCCAAGGATGGCATTCTCCCAGATCCAGCCAAGCTTCGGGCCGTAGCCGAGTTCCCCAGACCTACGTCCGTCAAAGAACTGCGCAGTTTCGTAGGTCTATGTTCTTACTTTCGACGTTTGATTCGAAACTTCGCCACTATTATATCGCCGACTGACAAAGCTCCTTGGCAGTAAGGGGCCCCTCGACTCGTGGTCGTCAGTGTGCGAGGACGCGTTCGCAAAGCTCCTTCGTTTGTTGACGTCTCCGCCCATACTACGCCACTACGACCCTACGGCCCCTACAGAGGTACACACGGACGCCGGCGGTGTTGGCCTTGGCGCTGTCCTTGCGCAGCGCAAGCCAGGGTTCCCTGAATATGTCGTGGCGTATGCAAGTTGTACGCTTACTAAAGCCGAGGCCAACTACACCGTCTCCGAAAAAGAATGCCTGGCGATCATCTGGGCCCTTACGAAGTTTCGCCCTTATTTGTATGGCCGCCCGTTAGATGTCGTTACTGACCACCATGCACTCTGCTGGCTGTCGTCATTGAAGGATCCCTCAGGCCGTCTCGCCCGTTGGGCACTTCGTCTGCAGGACTACGACATCCGCGTGCTCTGCCGCAACGGACGCCAACATGCCGACGCCAACGCCCTCTCGCGCTCCCCCGTACCCGATGACAACGCCCGCTGCTCCGGAAATCAACTGTCCGTTTCTTCCATCGACCTTCACACCATCGCTACAGAACAGCGCAAGGACCAATGGATTGTCTCGCTGATAGACTTGCTCACTGATCCGTCGGCAACACCACCCACTCGCGCATTGCGTCGTCAAGCCCACCATTTCGCCATTCGCGACGAGCTACTTCACCGACGCAATTACAGCGCCGACGGCCGCCAGTGGTTACTGGTAGTACCCCGCAGTCTCCGTTCTCAAATATGTGAATCGTTCCACTGTGATCCGCAGTGTGCACACTCTGGGGTATACAAAACTTACCACCGAATCCGAGAACGGTACTTTTGGCGGGGAATGTACCGGTACATGCAGAAATTTGTTCGCTCCTGCCTCGATTGTCAGCGCCGGAAATCTTCGCCGAACCTCTCGCCAGCAGGTCTACAACCTTTACCTTGTCCTAACCGGCCGTTTAGGCGCTTTGGCATCGATTTGTACGGACCTCTTCCTCTGACGTCGGCTGGTAACCGCTGGGCCATCGTCGCTGTTGACCAACTCACGCGATACGCCGAAACAGCCGCCCTTCCAGCGGCTACAGCACGAGATGTTGCCTCCTTCCTGCTCCACCGATTCATACTACGTCACGGTCCACCCCAGGAGCTACTCAGCGATCGAGGCCGTGTCTTCTTGTCGGAAGTCGTCGAAGCCATTCTCAAAGAGTGTCACGTCGTTCACCGCAAAACTACTGCTTACCACCCACAGACAAACGGTCTCACAGAGCGATTTAACCGCACGCTCGGCGACATGCCTCAATGTTCTGTGCTCGGCGACCGCAGCGGCAGGCAGCTCGAACGCTTCACCCGGCCTAACGTGTTACCTTCCCTATTCGCAGGCTTGGCGACCGTGGATGCTGTTTTTTGACATCAAGGAACTATATCTTGGCTGCTGAACAGATTTCGCCGATAGCCGTACACCGAAGACAAGTGCCGAGGGAATACGTCACTACCGCTCAACGATCCGGCCGTGTCCGCCCCCTCATTCTGTGCTCGGCGACGGCAGCGGCAGGCAGCTCGAACGCTTCACCCGGCCTAACGTGTTACCTTCCGTATTCGCAGGCTGGTAGATTACACTTCTTTACTATTGCGTAAAACACTATTCAGATAGCACTGCTGCTGCCTCTGCCGTCGCACGAGTGACATTTGTATATATGTTCTAATGGCGGGCTCACAAGATTCGGTGATACGTGATGTTTGTGGAACTTGCGCCAAGCATTTTTTAGACAATGAGCCATCGTTGAAATGCATCAAGTGTGAAGCATGTTGCCATGTAGGAAAGTGTTCGGGAGGGACAGCAAAGGCGTTTAAGCAGATGAATGCCCAGTTGCAAAATGACTGGCAATGCAGTTCCTGTGCAAACTCTGACCACGGCAGATCGTCAAATGACGACTCTAAGACAAGGGAAGAGCCGAGCACTATTGATAAACTGAACAACATTCAGAAAATGCTAACCACTTTGCTGCCCCTCGCCGAGAAAATAGAATTAGTCCTAGGAATGAAACAAACCATTGATAGTATCGCGAGTTCTGTGCAAATGCTCTCTGATAAATATGATGAGTTTGCAACGTGGTTGAACAAGCAAGACCAGGCGATAAAGAATCTTCAGAATAGGGTGACTGAAATAGAAGCGGGAAATCCAAGGGAAGAAATAACTCGATTGAAGAAAGAGGTAAATGAACTTCAGCGGCGGGTGACTGAAATAGAAGCGGGAAATCCAAGGGAAGAAATAACTCGATTGAAGAAAGAGGTAAATGAACTTCAGCAATATAGTAGGCGACAGAACCTGGAGGTTCACGGCATTCAAGTAACAAGAAATGATAATTTGCTGGCCGTAGTAAACTCTGCGGGTAAGTCACTGGGGCTACAGGAATTGACTGACTCTGACATTGATAGCATTCACAGGCTGCCCTCACACCCCAATCGTGTGCCACCCATCATCATTCGTTTTGCCACTCGCAAGATGAAAGAGCAATGGAAGGCAAAGGCTAAGCTACTGAGAGAAAGAGAGTCGGATGTCCGCTTTTTTGAATCTTGACCCCGATAAATAAGAAGCTTCTTTGTCTTGCACGCTCATAGGCAGTGGAAAGAGGCTCGTTTGGGAACATCGCGGAACAGTGCTAGCACGCAAGAAACTAGGAAACTCTGCAATTAAAATTTATACTGAGAGCGATCTCGAGAAGATGGTATAAGTGTTCTGCCTGCATAACTTGTTGGACTATTCGCTGAACTCGTAAATACCATGGATGGTTCAATGTATAGTCCAGATTACCTTAACCAATACGTACGACAGAATGCGTGGACACACAATGCGTTTTCTATGCTACATTTCAATGCACGTAGTTTGAAAAACAAAGGGGAAGAAATTGAGGGCCAATTGGAAAAGATGTCATTGAAGTTTGATGTACTCTGCGTCACTGAAACATGGTTTGCGAGTGATAGGGATGTCTATTTGTTCAATGGCTACAGGGAATTTAGTGTATTTCGCAGGTCAAAAAAGGGTGGTGATGTCACTGTTTACATAGGGGATGATGTTTATTGCTCTATGGAAACAGAATACTCATTGATTTCAAATGATTACGAAATCGTTACAGTATCGTTTTGCAACACCTATCTAATTGCTATATACAGGCCTCCATCGGGAAATGCCACGCGCTTCTTCGAATATCTTGATCATGTTCTTGCATATGTGTCAACTTCTTCAAAAAAAATTATAGTTACTGGTGACATAATTATTAACCTTTTGTCAAACAGCCCTGCAAAAAAAGAGTTTTCATCTCTTATGTCTAGTTATTGTTGTGAAAATTTCGTAAAATGTGCCACGCGAATAACTGTTACCCATGAAGCAAGGGCTAGATCTTTGTTATACAAATAGTGTGGAAAACAATATAGCCTCTGGAGCACTATCTATCGATATTAGTGATCATTTACCTGTATTTTGTATCTTAGGAAAAACAGTAAGGAAGAAAAAATATGATAAATGCCATAAATTTAGAAAAATAGATGATTCTAAAATAGAAGTGTTCAAGCAGATCGTGCTTGATGCAGACTGGTCCGAAGTCCTGAACGAAGACCGCTCTTCGGTCTGTTTTTCAAGATTTTACGAAAAGATACTGGACTTATACAACCAAGCTTTCCCAGTAGTTATATGGAAAAAAAAGAAAAAGGTTAGAAAACAATGGATGACACCTTCAATTTATAAACAAATACAAGACAGGAACAAGTTGTTTCAAGAGTTCTTGAGACTGAAAGATAGCGATAAATTCAATGAATATAAAAGGTACCGCAGTAAACTAAACATGGAAATCAGAAAAGAATTCGATGGCGTTGATGATTCCACTAAACTTTGGAATATCTATAATGAAATATGTCATTCAAAACCCATCCATTTAATCCCTGATGAAATTACATTTGCCGGCAAAGCTGTCGCAGGTCGAGACCTTTCCAAGAAATTTGATCAGGATTTCCTAACTTGCGGCAGGAAATTAAATAATACGATAAAAGTTGACCCAAGCCGTTATATGGACATAAATTGTTCTGATACTTTATACCTGATGCCTACTAGTGAATTCGAAATAATTAACATAATTGAATCTATAAATAGTAAAACTGCAGCTGTTCACGATTAGATTAAGGCTGATCCGATCAAAGCTGTAGCGTCAACGATTTCAGTTCCCCTCGCACACATTTGTAACTGCATTCTTAAAGACGGATACTTTGCCAATGAATTAAAAGTAGCACGCGTAACTCCTGTACACAAAGGTGGAAGAAAAGATGATTTAGGAAACTACCGTCCCATCTCCGTTCTGAATGTATTCTCGAAAGTAATTGAACGCGTTATATTTAGAAGAATAACTGACTTTCTAGGAAAACACAAATTGATAGTACCCCAGCAGTTTGGATTCCAGAAAAACAAGTCGACTGAGCTAGCGCTACTAGGCATTAAAGAAAAATTAGTCGAGAACATTGAAAACAAACACTTTACGGTGGGAATATTTTTAGATATTAAGAAAGCGTTTGACTCAGTTACTCACTCCATATTATTAAACAAGCTACCCTGTTACGGCTTAAGGGGACAGGTTTACCATTTAATCAAAAGTTACCTGGAAAATCGCAAACAGTACGTAACATTAAACAGCTGTTCTTCTGATCAAGACATAATCACAACGGGAGTACCACAAGGCTCGATATTAGGTCCCTTTTATTTCTTTTATATGTGAATGACATCTGCAACATACCCCATACTGACGATACAAATGTATTTTTCCATAGTAAAAATTTGGAAGAGACCGAATTAAAAGATAATATATGGCTAAGAGAACTATCACTATGGTTAGATGCAAATGAGTTGCAGTTGAATATAAGTAAAACGAAATATGTCATCTTCAGAGCTCGAAACTCGCATATACATAATAGTTTCAAACTGTGTTTCGAAGACGCAGTGCTTGAAAAGACGAGCAGTATAAAGTTTCTAGGTGTATTTTTTTCACGAATATTTATCGTGGAATGACCACATATGCCATCTCCAAAGTAAACTATCTCGAACAATTGGCGCACTATGGAAAATAGGTTCTTTAATTCCAAATAGATTAAAACCGGTGATATATCATGCATTAACTCTGTCCGATATACAATACTGCTTACTGATATGGGGCTCTACAACGAAGACGAATAAGAAAAACTAGAGGTTTTACAAAAGAGAGCTGTTCGTGCTCTTGAACGCGTCCGCTTCAATGATACGAAATCTCTATATAAATGAGGTATAAATTAGTTCCACCTAATCATCTCTATACAGAGAAGCTCTCACGTTATATGTTCAGGCAAATTAAAGAAAACTGGGCAAATTTTGAGTCTATCTATCTTCAAACGACCACAGACCGCAACTTTCGTGTGATTAACTACAAACTACCTAACCTTAGAACTAATTATGAGATGCAAAGCTTGAGGTATAAAATTTCTAAGCTCCTAAATGAAAACAGGGAAATGTTAGACCTAATAAAGCAATCGTCTTCAATAAAATTGTATAAAAGAAATATATGTTACCGAACATAGCTCGTTGGCGTGATGTGCGGTTTTCATGTGGATTATGTGTGTTTTTTCGCTCTAAATGTTTATTCATGCCAGTTGGAGCCCAATGAATAGTACAGCGCTTTTATATGTAAGACACAGTAATGAACTATGGCTGGTTTTGTTTCCTGTTTCCTATATTTGTTCCCGGATCTGTGCGGTAGCAAACCGTGACGTGAAGAACTGGAACAGCAGTACTACAAATATAGTTAATTACGTTCCTTAGTACTCGGCCAAACTGTGTTGTTCATGCTGTTTATTTAATGCTTGCACATCGTTGTGCTTGTTATTCTTAGATTGCATGCATAATTTTTTTTTCTCGAACTTGCCTGCTTAATTTGCTTGTTCACATCTCCCCTACTTCTTTGTCCCTTTTTCGTTTATTCTTACACTGTCCTGATTGCGTCGCTGGAGCGTAGATTGTACAGGGGTCAGGGCCTCAGTCAGGTGCTTGCTAGCGCGTTTAGTCCTGACCCTTCTGGTTTGCTGTAAGCAAACTGGAGAACTTGTGAATAAAAAAATGTACATCGCCGCCGACCACACAAATTGGGATGCCATTCTGCCATTCGTCACCTATACGCCTACAATACCGCCCCTCAGAGTACTACTGGCTTCTCACCGTTCTTCTTATGGTACACTCTAAAAAAAGTTGTCGCAGTTTCACCTGAAAGGTGAAGCATCAATTGCGATAGCAAATTTGAAGAGAGCTATACGGAGTAATGATAGCAGCTTTATCAGCTGTATAAACTTGGACATGCAGCAGCACCGGCAACACGCAGAACTGTTGTCGACGCCGTCGGCGTTTTGCCCGCGTTCGCTCAAAATGCGTGCGGCGTTGGTGACTGTTGCCGGAGCCTCTGATATAAATAGGCACTTGGTGCCGCAGCTAAACGTCGCCTCCCTTCCCTCCCCCTCCCCCCCCCCCCCCCCCCCGCGGCCTTTCGTGCGTCGGAAGAAGGCACGTTTGCTCTACATATATGGTGATTGTAGAGGAGGAAAGAGACGCCTACTTCTGCAGCCCTTAAGGGAGCACAGAGCAGAACGCGCGTTTGTGCTCCGCCGTGCGTTCACTCCCCGTTTAAGCGCGCGTCGCTCGCGCCCTTTCACTCGCACATACAGCGTTCGGCGCGCGGCGACGATTTCATCTCCATTGACGTCATACGGAACCTCACGGCGACGGCGACGCCGACGACAGAAATCTGCTTTTGAGTGTCCATATAATTGCTATCGCAATAAAAAAAGGGAGTGAGAATGGAGCAACGGGCTCTGTTCCTCCTTCAGGCCAGCGAGTTCCTCCTTCGAGCAAGGTTCACGCGCTGCGCCCTCTTGCGGCAATCGTAAATGGAGGAACTTTCCTCCCTTAGCGCGAGCACCCCGGGACCTGAAAATGAGTTGCGCCGTGATCTCGTGTAGCGCATTGCGATTTCATCGGCTGTGACCGATCGGTTCCATCTCTACGAGCACCATAGGCGATTACTTCACCCACTGACTGTGTTTGAGTGCCTTCAATGTGCTGCATGGATACTTCATCGCGCAACGATGCGCATGCGATATCATGAACGTCGGTGGAGGAAGGTTGATCGCAAAACAGGCACGTTATTTTATTCTCCATCATTGGTATGCGCATACGAATTGCTCTCAGCAATAGGCTATACATTTTAGACGCAGTCCTGTTAGACAGTATTTACTGCACCGAGATGCAAGCAAGACCTTAAAATGTATTGGTAATCTAGATCTTCTTTTTCTCATGTAGGGGATAATGCTTAAGGATATTTCTTTTCTTTATTCTCGCGGTACATGCGGCTGTCGTGCGATTATTATAAGTGCGAAAGTGCCTATTAAGTTGCGTTAACAAAAACAAATATGTGGAAACGCGTACGTGTAATGAAAGCGGTGCAGAAAGTGACCGATAGTATCCCGAAATCGATCGCCACTGAAATTTATGGCCGCAGTGGCTATGGTGCTTTATTTCCTTATGGTCGCGGCTTCGACTCCGGTTCCTGTGGCCGATTGCGGTGGGGGCGGAATTTGAAAGCAACTGTAGTCTCTTGTCAAGTTTTTATGCAAATTGTAACATATTATTCTACAGGCATTTAACTATTTTGTTTACGTGGTTCAAAACAAAGAAGGCCAGTGATCCGATTTGTTTTTCATGCACCATGCTACATCACATTCGGTTTGAAAAAAACTTTGTCCACTTTTTTCAGTGTCATGCGTTACTGCATTTGAGAATGACATTTTCACAATTCGATTTTTTATTCCTTTTAGAATACATGGCTAACTGGAACAAGCACTGGACCTTTATATGTACATCATCGAAGTGGAAGTTCAGCACATCAAAAGACGCGACTTAATTGTTTCTATAACCTGCATGGCTTCTGAAAATAAATAGAGACGCAATGGAGCACCAACCATAAAATTGACACAATCTTGCCCACTCTT